>NC_134174.1:57563536-57863849 GCF_964188355.1 Buteo buteo
GAGGTCTTCAAAGTGTGAGCTCCATGGAAAGGGAAAATGAACATTTTCATCATTATTCTTATTGCAGGCATCCATCAGCTCAATTCACAATAAACCACTACTGTAAGTAACGATGGGAAACTTCAAGAGGTTTGGAGTGCAGTACAGGACATAGGGATCCAGGAATAGGGACATTCTTTCCAGCTTTCTAACCTCTTCAGTGAGTACAATTTTGTTGGATGTCTCAAAGACTGGGTTCCCAGATTTCTAGGACTTTCTGCTTTTATTAGCCCAGAAAAAAACCAAGAGATATGTGGGGCTGTGTGTTTGCATCTTACATTTTGAAACCCTGTTAGGAGTCCTGGAGGAAAGAAATAGGAGTGACATAAATATATATGCACCTATCTATACAGACAGTCGCACGAAACCAAGTTTAAGTTAAAAATGGAATTTAGTTTGCAAAAGCTTCAGCTAACACAGATTCTGAGAAAGGATTAAAAAGCAGGAGCAGCAAACAAAATCTCTGGTATATCCTTTGCAGACCAAATATAAATTCAACTTTGGAAGTAAATTTGACCTAGAGCTCTTACTTCTTCCATAAATTAAAAGAAAATGTTTGACTGAACCACTCCTGAATCTTGATATGTTCAAACCCTGTGGTTTTGGCACAAACTTATAGTTCAGAAGTTACCATGGAGGTCTCATTTTAATCACCTGGTTCAGCTCATCCTGATTTCAAGATGACTATTTTATCAAAAGCTTCTCTTTTAAAGGTCAGATTCACAGGACATGGGCCAACTTCTGCTCACAGGTGGACTACTGCTTCCATAAAGAGCTGATGAGAAGTCTCGCAGATTTACACCAGTGTAAGCAAAAAGATGAGTAAGCCAAAATATAAAAAATTAAACTTATCTTTGATTTAGACTATGACAACCACATTTGCAGGAAAACAGTCCAGTGTCTCCTTCGTTCCTCAGCTTTCTTTTCCACGTAAGTCGAAGTTACACTAATTGCTATTGCGTGACAGCATGGAGGTGTTTCAGATAAGTATTTTACTGCAAGCATGGTTACAGAGCTTTACACTGCGTATGCAAATCATTGGTATGGAAAGCTAATGCAAAGAGATCTGCCTGCAATCAGAACATGAGAAAAGAATCAGTACACCAGAATCACTGGGTAAATCTGTGATGACTAGAACTGAAGGAGATGAGACTCAAAATAAAGAGATTTGCTAGTAGTGAAGAACTGCAGAATAAAGTTTGGACCTACATCCAGGGTTATTTTTCAGTGGTGGTGGCTACTACAAGTGTTTGAATCTGAAGTCAAATCATCCATTACAGACAACCCATATATTAAAAATTGTGAGATGCTCAGATTTAATCATAACCATGTAGGCTATGGCCCTAAGTGAATTTAGATACAAAGTGTATAGCCTAAGTTAATGCAGCAAAGAGTTAAGCTTGCATCAGTGACAAAGAGCTATGATACTTCTTTAAGGTAGCTTTGGCATCAAACACGCAAACGTTTTGCCAACACTGTAACTGACTGACATTCAAAGATTCAGCAAGAGGAACTTACACATGACTGATTCATACAGCCTGAAATCTGACTGGAAATCTTGCACTGCTGCTTAGAAGTAGTATTGCAGAGTAATTTAAGCTCATAATGAAGAACTGTGTGTGCCTAGTTGAATGCTCATTAACTTGCTCACTTTCAAGGACCAAAGCAGGTTTAACAGCAGTTAAAAGCATAACACCAGCCACTGGAGGATGTCCACTGTTACCCGTGGCAGAAATGCTAGTATCCTCAAAGACTCCAAGACTTCAGTCTTTGGCCCTCCCTGGTAGCAGGACCAGATTGATCTCTTCTTTGTATTTGGTGCAAAAGCAAACAAGTTTATGCTGAACAGAGTTGTGTTCAAACTCGAAATGTTCACAGGAAATTGCAGAACTCCCCCCTCCCAAATCAATGCTTTCTTCAGAATGTTATTCAGTATATTTCAGTTGTACATCATCCTTAGATCAAAGACTCCATTTCCAAGTGCTGTATAAACACAGTAACAGGAGGAATAATGCCCCTTTCATACTAGTTCTAAATTAATTTCAACAAATCAGCAGTGCAGATTGCATTCAGCCATGTTGCCTTCAAGCCCCCATTTCAACATCTCTGTACATATTGGGAAGCTGTGTGTAGGAAATGAGGATGAGGTTTTTGCTCTTACCAGTAGAACCTGTTTGGTGCAACTCCCTCATGAAGAAGCAGCCATCTTCTGCCAAACTCCACTGAACTGAATAACTGGGGACAAAAACAAACAGTCATGAATCACAGTAAAACACAAAGATAACACAGAAATTAATCTGAAGAAGCCTCTATCATTTCTGAGATAGTGACTTGGACTTTTACTTCTTCCAGTCTCAAAGGCACACACCTGAGGCAGCTGAAAAGTGTCTGCAGTGACTTTTATTGGCAGAGGCAATAGTGTGCTGTGTGACATGGGACACAAGTGGTATTACCTGAGACATCACTGTATGGGTACACCCAACAACCTGCCATGACTGCAAACTCATCACCTAGCTCTTCGTGGCACTCTCAGGTAATAAAATCATGCAGTGTGGGAAGGCTGCATTTTCCTTTTTTGAACTTGTGGTGGATACCAAATGTACAGCATCACACAGCAGTTTGATAACCTAGCCTAGCTCTGACAACAGATATACACAGTTGCCTTCCTTGATAGTATGTCAGAAGGTCATTCTTTTTCCAGTTACCAGTAGCCATCCCTAGAGAGCTTGTTCAATCTGGCACCAAAAAAGTGCTCAAACATGTCCAGACTTCTCTTGCAGGACTAAATGAGTTTAAATAGCACAAGTTACTTGTACCATGGAAACTCGCAATTCTCCCTTTGCTCCTGTCCTTCTGCAAACAATGTGACACCTTCTCCTAGGCTGGTTACACAAACAATATCCAAATACATCAATCATTTCAGAAAATCTTTCCATGATAAATACCAAACCAGACTCAGAAAGGTCAGTAAAAAAGGCATATTACAAATATTATAAATATTTTGATGCATCTCTGTAGAATGATATACAAATGTTACTGTTACAAAGCATTTACAAACAGCTGTTCTCTGTAAATGCTGCCATCAGGTAATTCTCGGAAGGATAGTAGAGGGAAGGATCACTTGGGTTCTGTCTTTCTTATGCTTTATTTAACTTCAAATTTCTCACATGGAAGCACTAAGAGGCAGTCAGCCCTATATTTTTTTTTGCAGATTCATCCTATTTCCCCTCTTTCCCTTGCTTGATAGACTTGGTCTGTCCCCTTTTCTGGCAAGGAAGATATTGGACCGTTTTTTGAACTGTGAGCTGCCTTTTCACGACACCACTTTAGGGATCTTGCACAAAATGCAAACAATCTGAATCTTTATGTGTAAACCTTGACAAATTTTTTTTTGAATGAGTAGTGGCAGTGGATTGGCAGGAAAGAGAAAGATGGATGCCTGTAAGAATGACTGAGAAGGAAAGAAGATGATTTTAAAGCTTTGTGTTGATCAGAAAGATGGTTTGAATGTATTTTAAGGATTATGAGACTGGGATGTAAGAAACCTTGAGATCTACTTCTTATTTACATTCCCAATGCAAACCCCTATATCCCTCAGCTTCCCTACTGTAAAACCTTCAAAGGACATGGAGAAATTAATTACAACAGCTTTTTAGTAAACAGTAGACTGGCATATGTTGAAATCTACTTTAAAATACGAAAGCTAAAAATTCACCTCTTTTTCTCTGAACACTGTCAAAGAACAGAGTGGGAAGAAGGTAGACAGGATGGAAGATAACAAGGGTAAGAAAAGGAAAAACACTTTAGCTTTGTGGATAGAAATGCATCCCCTTTTAAAACTTCATTGGTGAGTCCGTTATTCTTCCTTAAGTAGAAGATTCTACTAACATTTTTATTTGAAACTTTAGGAGACCCTAACTATAACTAAGGAAAACTTTCATTTTTTAAAATTAAAGATGATCTTTAGGATCATTTAACAATGACTTTTGTAAAGTGCTTTGAGGTCACCTAATCAAGAACTTTACCATTACAGGAGGTATTTTTCCCCCTTCACATTCAAAATCCACTTCTAGACCTGCTTTTGTAATTGCAGCAAAACCAAAACCGTAATAACAATGAGCTACTGTCAATTTATCTCTCAGATGCCAATGTTTTCCCTTTCATGGCAAAGTAGTTTCTTTTGTGCCAATTAATGTGTCTTTGACATACAGTAATTGAAGTTTTAATAAAGTTCAGATCATCCTTTAATTAAGAACAGGGAGCAATCCAAACAACTCAGCAAACACCTCTGTGTTTCCAGACCAGGGATACACTGGACGTAACCTCTCCAGGGACACTGATGTTCAGATGGTGGAAATCACCGCAGTGAATCTTGGTTTTCCCCTTTTGTATCTCTCACCCTACTCCCTCTCCAGTTTCCCTGAGCACAGCTTTCAGCAGGTTATCCCCTCTCTGAATTTAACGGTGATAGTAACAGTATCCAGAGTGAATTAAGTACAGCCTGCAGAAGCTTTCTCTGTGCTTGTGTAGCATCCCCCCTACCATGCCTGCAGTCCCACCACAGTGCAGGTGGTGGAATGGCCCTGGTGCCACAGCTTCCCTCCGGCTCTTTCAGCACAGCTCTTCAGAGGGGTTCTTCTCCTGGTGCATCCGACAACTCCCCCAGCAGAACAGAAGCTGTGATGCTGCACAGCACCCAGGGAGCCCTGCTTACTCTTGGTGTGTGCTCTGAGTGAGACGTGATTCAGGTAATACGTGGAGAAATGCAAGACTTTACAAGTTTGTTTCAAAGGGAGGAAATGGGTATAGCAATTCTACTGTCAGGGTTGGCCTTTCAAATTAGAAGCCGGTGCCCAGTGACCTGGAGACAGTGCGTGAGAAAAGGCAACAGCTCTCAAAGGGAAATATCAGCTCTCTGGGAACTCATGCCCAAAGCTCTCATTGTCTTTGATGAGACACTTTAATAACCAACCTTTAGAAGGTTTTTCCTCCTTTGCCATTATCTCAGCACCAATCTCAGCCTTTACTGACTCACAGCAGCATAAGCAGCATTAATATATCTTTAGCAAAGAGGGAATTCCCCACCTTATATGTCAGCCCCCAAAAAAGAAAAAAAAAAATCCTTTGCAGTAAGGACTTTTTCAGTATTTTATTCTAAGTATCATTCATTTTAGACTGAGTTTATTTAGTTGGACCAGAAAAAAGAGAAATATTTGGAGGCTTTTGTCAAATATCAGTTATGATACAACTGGGATTATTTTTCCTGATTTAGCAATTATAGTGCTCGTATGGATATTTTTTAAACTCAGCATCATATTTTGTTGTTGTTATAAAAGCCCTCTCTCTCCTGGGATGTCTTGTAATAGACTGATGCATGCAGTTCTTTCAGAGATGACATTTTATTTTCTTTGGCAAGCACTGCTGTCTTAATGACAATTTTCATCATTAGACTGAAATTAGGTAATGTTCTTTGCTACACTTCTTGTACCACAAATAGAAAAGGAATCTATTACAACTTCAATGTTTGTTTTCATCTGAGGGCCAAGCAGTGATCTGACGCTTCTGTTTATACTAGGATAAAACTGTTATGAAGTACAAACCTTATACTGATCTCTCAGATTTGACCTTGTTCATCAGGGAATAATTCTCTTCTTGCTTCCACTTCTCTTATATATTTATTTTTCTGTGTAATACCCGAATACTTAAGAATGATTAAGAGTCTGGTTTTGCTTTGTTTTTCTTTTTAAAATCCTAACATTCTGTGAAGTAGAAACCTACCACCTACCTCTTTTATATGGGAAAACAGAAATGCAGCGGAAAGGGAAAGGCTTACAAGGTTACAAATACCTTCTGAGGCTGAGCAGGGATTCACATAAACCCCCTGAACTGCAAGACAATCCCCAGCTATAGAAACAGCCTTCTTGCAACATGACATTACTGTCTTCTGGAGTAGGGAAAGCTGACATCTGAAAACTAAACTTCTTTCCTTATCTACACCAAACAATATCTGTACACTACTCACTCTGTTATTTGTTTCCCAACTTCTGTGAGAAGCTTAAGAGCTGCCCATGTATTTCACAGCAACAGCGTAAGCTTCACCTTAAAATGCTCTGGGAAATCTGGGTAACAGCAAGATACAGTTCCCACATAACCTTTTCTTTCCCTTCTAATTTCCTGATCTTTCCAGCACTAATTTTAGACTTGTGTAATTTTGTTGCATTTTGGGCTATATTCTTTGATAACATTTTCAATTTAAGACATTCAAAACATTCTTTAGTATATATTTTTAAAAACAAAAAATATTGTTTGTAAACAAAGGATAACTTTCCTATAATCCAATGAAAATGCAGAAGAAAAATAAAATATTTTAGAAATTTTTGTAGTTAAAAACCCAAACATTTGCTGAAGGGGAAGAAGCTGTACGTATAAATTCTCAGTGAAAGTAAAATATTTAACAGAAATTAGTCAAACCTGATTGGTTTATTTACTTTAGTTCAACAGCTTGCACTATAAAAAATAACAAAATTCCAGAAAATGTAGGGAGAAAAAAAGATATTTTTCTAAAATGTTCCACTAAGAATAACTGGAATTTTATTTGACTCAACTGATCTAGACTGCAACATCACTTCTGGAAGGGAAAGTGTGCACTAGCGAAGAAGAAAAAGAAGTCTACACTTCTCTCTACTTCAGCTCTGGAAAATCTCTCCAAAACAAAAAGCTCTCAAGATCTTAGCTTCATAAACCCCTCTATTTTTTGGATGGTTCTGGATACATTCTGCCACGCATCTTTCTTTGCCCTTGTGCCCTGTCTTGCATAGAATGAACACTTGTATTGTTTCATAATCTACCCATGTGCTATGGGTAGCTGTAAAAGAGCTCTGGCCCCTTCCATCATTTGACTACATCTATTTTATTCTTCCCTGGTTCGCCCATGTATTGTACCTCCCACACATCTTCCCTTCACTCAGATTTCCAACCTTTTTAGAGTAGAAATCACCTGTAGTAGCATGTGTTTACACAACATAAAGATTGCTGGGGCTCTCAGTAGCTTTTATAAAGACAAGGAAATTTTAAGTGTAGATAAGTGTAAGGCCAAGTGTTCCCCATAACAGATATTTCAGTAAAAGGTTCCACTATTCAGAATGGGGGAAATTAGATGATTATGCCATATTTTTTCTAATACTTTTGTTTTCATCCACAAAGCAGCACAGCAATCCAAGAGTTTTGTACTTTCCTCTGGAACAAGGTGGCTACTATTGGAAATGTTGGATAAGGAAAACAACAGTTCTGCCATAAGATTTCCATATTACACTGGCTTCAGAAACAGCTTTCAATAATTCACAGGACTCAGAAAATATTTAGATACCATTGATTCCCTTCTTCTCATTGTTCATCAATGTCTTATGTTTTATAAGTCTCTGAACTGAAATACTATCACATTTGAACACCAGCATTAATATCAATGAAGTTGGTATTAACTTGTATGTTATATATATAAAACACGTCTTATACATAGCTTATATAACTGGACTATCAAAAAGGGATTCAGAAGGTAACCAACTCCTTCAATAGTTCTTCCAATGGACACATCTTAGTGAACATTATCTCAAACAAACAAATACTTACTGTAAAGAACACTATCTTCTCACTGTTTTAGAGATAAAGGTTGCATATCTCCACTAAAAAAAACTATAGAGAAACTTGAATGTGTAATATACAGACCCATCCTTAAAACACCTCTCCTAAAGGGATTGTGTGGGAGTCACAACTGCTATGAAATTTCAGACCTTCACTCACTTTTATGGAGCTAAACCAAATGACAGTAACTGAGGATTCACCTCTCTCTAATTTACTGGCAGTCTTATTTGGCTTTGTCTTTTTTTTTTATTAGTCTATATGCATTTTAAAAACTCAAAAACAAGTAGTTAAGATATGAGCTTTGAGGGTCTAATGTTGTCTACACATCAGACAAATTTAATTCATTCTGATGTAATGATCGATGGTATGAGATTATGTCCTACAGGACCCTGCTTGTCTATTTGGGTTTGACTGAGTTATGAAGTTGAGATCTTCTGACATAAACTCACATCTTTAGGACAAAAAAAAAGAGCTGTTAACAGTTTCATAAAGTATTGTACCTGGACACTCACTTTAATAAAATTGTACTGTGCACCACTTGTTTCCCTTACAAACACTGGATTTTCCCTGAGATTTTCCTAACCAAAAATCTGGCTCTTATGAGGCAGTTGAATTGTTTATTTGGCTGTCGAACCTGACAGGTAAGAAAGCATGGCGTCAACCAGATGTCGCTAGTAAACACAAACTTGTCTTAAAGAGAGCAACCCTCATACCTCCCCAGTTCCAATAAGCTCTGTACTCCCCAGAGCCAGTGGGTAACTCTGCTACCTGCATACTCATCAAACTCACCATAACAAAAACTTACACTCGCAGTAATCTATATATCATCCAAGAAGACAGACAAACATTTCCTCATTTAACATCTGACTTTGAAAGCAAAGTTACTATGGTGGGTTGACCCTGGCTGGACACCAGGTGCCCACCAAAGCCGCTCTATCACTCCACTTCTCAGCTGGACAGGGGAGAGAAAATACAAGGAAAGGCTTGTGGGTTAAGGACAGAGAGATCATTCAGCAATTCCCATCACAGGCAAAACAGATTTGACTTGGGGAATATTAATTTAATTTATTACCAATCAAACCAGAGTAGGGTAATGAGAAATAAACCCAAATCTTAAAACAACTTTGCCCCCACCCCTCCTTTCTTCCCAGGCACAGCTTTGCTTCTGAGTTCCCTACCTACCCCCCCCAGTGGCACAGGGGGATGGGGAATGGGGGTTGGGGTCAGTTCATCACACGTTGTCTCTGCCGCTCCTTCCTCCTCAGGGAGAGGACTCCTCACTCATCCCCTGCTCCAGCATGGGGTCCCTCCCACAGGAGACAGTTCTCCACGAACTTCTCCAACGTGAGCCCTTCCTACAGGCTGCAGTTCTTCACAAACTGCTCCAGCATGGGTCCCTTCCACGGGGTGCTGCCCTTCAGGCACAGACTGCTCCAGCGTGGGTCCCCCACAGGGTCACAAGTCCTGCCAGAAAACCTGCTCCAGCGTGGGCTCCTCTCTCTATGGATCCACAGGTCCTGCCAGGAGCCTGCTCCAGCGTGGGCTTCCCACGGGGTCACAGCCTCCTTCGGGCAGCTGCAGGTGGAGATCTGCTCCACCGTGGACCTCCCTGGGCTGCAGGGGGACAGCCTGCCTCACCATGGTCTTCCCCACGGGCTGCAGGGGAATCTCTGCTCTGGCACCCGGACCATCTCCTCCACTCCTTCTTCACTGATCTGGGGATCTGCACGGCTGTTTCACATATTCTCACTCCTCTCTCCAGCTGCAGTTGCAGTCGCCCAGGTTTTCCCCCCGCTTCTTAAATATGTTATTACAGAGGTGTTAGCACCATCCCTGATGGGCTCGGCCTTGGCCAGCAGTGGGTCCATCTTGGAGCCGGCTGGCATTGGCTCCATTAGACCTAAGGGAAGCTTCTAGCCGCTTCTCACAGAAGCCACCCCTGAACCTCCCCCGCTACCAAAACCAAAACCTTGCCACACAAACCCAATATAGTTACACATATGAACTACCAAGAATCTGAATGACCCACCAATTCTGATACAATGCCATTTGAAGGGTCATTATGCTATTCAAGACCTACCATCACCCCTTCTGTTCTCAAGAGTTTCATTTTCCCAGCCAAAGCTTTCTGTCACATGTGGAGTCCCTCATAGCTTCAGTTTCATTTTAATGCCTGTACAAATTGCTGCAGATATGACTGACTCCAAGTGCCCATGAAGTTTCATCACTCAGTGTTTAAACTAATAGGGTATTCTGATTAAATATTTGGTTCTGATGCTTCCTCACACACTGATCTTGAAACATGTGGTAGTTCCATGTGCTTCCCACGCTCATGAGGATATTCAATTTTATGCATTGGTTAAATCTCATGCAAAAAACTTTATGCACATGGAAATTCAGAATCTGGCTAAAGGAAAGGTGATTTAAATTGCATGCTGGAAGTGACATGAGGGAAATACTTTGAGCAAATTAGTAGGTCCCATTATTTTTCTTTTACGTAAGAAATTTCCCCTAAACAAGTTATAGTGGAATACAGCAGTCTAAGTTTATTTGTTGATTGGATTTACCAACTTTGGTATTCTTATATTCACAAAAGAAAAAGCTCTCTTTCTCTCACCTCTAGTTTCCATGAAAGCTCCACTCATTCTTCCTGGACACAGATCAGACCAAAGCAATTCAACCTACACTACAGTATTGACCTAAAAGAACACACACGACTGGAAAACTAGCTCAGATCATCTTCGAAAACACTGGGTTTGATTCAAATTCACCACTAATTCCCCGAGAAGGTTCCAGAGTCGATCCCCATGACAGTTTCTTCACATATGCTGACTTCTTGCCTCTTACACTTCCTGGTGTTTCTATAAGATGATTACAACTAACCCCGTTCGTGGTGTTTCACCCTCACCCCTTCAAATTTAATCTATTCACACACAAAAATCCCCAAAACTCCATGTTGTGGTGTAAGAGGAGCGTAGGGAGACGGGGAATGGGGGTTGTGGTCAGTTCATCACACGTTGTCTCTGCTGCTCCTTCCTCCTCAGGGGGGCGACTCCTTACTCTTCCCCTGCTCCACAGTGGGGTCCTTCCCACAGGAGACGGTCCTGCACAAACTTCTCCGGCACGGGTCCCTTCCACGGACCCATCTTCAATCACAGACTGCGCCAGCACAGGCTTTCCTACAGAGTCATGGCCACCTTAGGGGGGGCATCCTCCTGCTCCAGCGTGGGCTCCACCCCGGGCTGCAGGTGGGCATCTGGGCTGGGGGGGACAGCCTGCCGTCTCACCAGGGGCTGCAGGGGCAGCCCCTCCTCTGGTGCACCTCCTCCCCCACCTTCTTCGCTGACCTTGGCGTCTGCACAGTGGTTTCTCTGACACTCCAATCTCCCCCCACCACTGCAGGTTCCCCTTCTTAAATACGTCATCCCAGAGGCACTACCACCATCGCTGATGAGCTTGGCCTTGGCCAGATGTGGGTCTGACTTGGAGCCGGGTAAGCTTCTAGCAGCTTCTCACAGGAGCCACCCCTGCAGCCCCTCCCCTGCTACCAAAACCCCACCACACAACCAGTGCACCTAAACCACAGATTTTCTACTGATGAACCATATAAAGATTTTGAGAGATCACATTTTCCTCATCTTCAGAATCACTTTTTCAAATTTATCTCAATTTCACCAAAGAATACAACATTCCAAAAGCACAGTTTAACTTCAACTACAAACATAACAGAGTCAAACTGGATAAAGACAACTCTTTCTGAAGATGCAACAGTGTAATTTGAAATAAATGCAGGCAAGTCCTTCTCCTTATTCCCATTCATTTATACTGAATAATTTTATTGCTGATAAATTGTACTTTACTACCACTGCAGGTATATTTGAAGAAATTCTAGTCTTCTACAAAGTTTCAGTCATTATTCTCATTGTTCATAGGGGCATTATTCAAATGTTATTCAACTGTGAAAGACCATATTTAGAACTAATCTAAAACCTTCAGGAAAGCAAAGAGCAATAGGATAGACATCACATGGATTGCTTCAATTCAGTGATGTACTACTTCAATTTAAGTCTCTCTTGCATTTCTTTTGCTTTCTATGCAGTCTGCAGAAAAGGATGGGGTTAGTGCATCAGGTAAGGACTTAAGATTGAACATGTTTATATAGGTATCCAGAGTAGTCCTGTATGATCTTTCAGGCCCTTATGCCCTTGGATCTACCTGCTAGATGCTACCTGGATGAAAAGTTATCACAGTGGGAAAGAAGTTTCCACGGTGGTGCTACAGACATCTCAAACAGTGAAAAAGAATGAGCAGGGACTTGAATGCACACATATTCCCAACATGTGTGCAGTGCAGCTTATTTGGGTATCAAAGTACATTAAGTTTAAATAAATTACTGCACAGGGCATTTCTTCTTCAGAGCAGTCAAAGGCTGGGAGGTATGCTGTTATTCCATGAATCACACTATTCTTCGTTTAGAAGAGCCATGGACCAGGCTATTCTCTTCCAACACTGAATGTAATAGAAGAGTATGTTTTGTATAAACAAGGAATCTGAAATTGTGCGTGGTACTTCCTTCCTGGAGTGGAGCATAAAACACATGATCCAGGATACAAAAATGGGCTACAGGGCTGATACTCATTTACTTCCCTGATCTCTGATCTAATTGCAAATTCTGGTGTTAACCTGCTTGGATAACCTTGAAGCAATGAAGTTCATAGGACATTGCATAGACTTTGAACATTTTAAGTTGCAGCAATGCATTAATCATGCCACGCAGAAGCCATCAATAAGGTTACCCAATAATTGGTGTTTATTGAATTCTGATGGAAACACATCAGAGTGATAAAGCTTTCAGATACCTGCTTCACAGCCCATTCAAACACCAGTGAGATCTGCAGCTCTGCGGCTGCTTTTGCTGGTGAACCGCACACTACTGTCATGTAGACTTGTTCAGTATGAACACAACAAAGCAATTTCTTTTGTGCATGTTCATCAGACCAAAGCATCCTGGAGATGACCCTCAGCTTTCTTCGTACCTATTCCTCAATAACTCCTCACACATTCTCAGATATGAGCGACATCAGCTGTTGTTCTGGTTTTGTGGCAGTTTGCAAGCAACTTATTAGCATGATGTCTCCAGTGCATTCAATTCATATGCTAAAAAAGTGTCAGGAAACACATCTTTACCAGCAGATATTTAAAGGAATCTGCCTGGCATATATATTTTAAAGCCAGAAGGAACCACTAATATCATCAGTCTGTTATCCTCCTAACAGATGCTGCAGAATCTTTACCGCTATCTCAAGCAGCAGAGAGAATTATTCAGGCCAACAACTGATGGCTGAGCTAGATTGTATCATTTGGAAAGACAACCAATCTCAAGTCTAAGGGATGATGAATTTACCACTCCACTTAGTATGTTGTCCTCAAGGTTAATTCCCTTCTTTGTTAAAAAATACTGTCTCTGAAACAGGTAACAGGATATCCTGCACTTGCTTTGTGTTGTGTTGTAAATTTACTAGGTAGGTTCATAACTGTTTAAATAACTGCATTAAATAAACACATTTTTGTTTAAAAAGTGTGTTGTATTAGAATGAGAACAGAACAGAAAAGGCTTATTACAGCAGAACTTAGGGCAAAGTGTCAGAATTTTCATGCACACATGCTTAGCTTTAAATTAAAAAATAAATTATTGTTTATCATTTGCATTGTATTAAAACCTATGGCTCCAAGTGAATTTAGTGTTGACAGGGACTTTGTATAATAAGAAACGGGAGACATTTTGGAGAGTACAGGCAAAACAAATGACAAGAGGTAGAGAAGGGAGAGGTGAGTCATCTACAGAAAAGGGAAGGGAGTTGCTCAACACCACAGAGATCAGTGGCAGACCTGGTGATATGGAGTACATTTCTTTATTCCTAATCCAGTGAACTGTCCAACTCTCATGGAAAGTAAAAAAGCAATTTTTTCATGGAAGTAGGAAAATTGGAGTTATGTAGAGCACAGAAAACCTTGCAGAGAAACAACAGATCTACCCACAGCTATAAGTATGCATCCAACGATCCCAAAGCAGCAAAAGAACAAGTTCTCTAGGGGTACAGAGGGCTGATGTTTACACAGATGGATAAGCAAGGACATATTGATTTGCCTAAAGATGAGTGAGTGAGTCACTAGTAAAGAGCGCAGTGATTACTGCTCAAGAGTCTTTTCTTCTGTTTCACTGATCACACTCCTGGCCCAGAAATGTATCTTCCTCTCTGGACTGTCAGGCTGCCACTGGGCTCTGCCAGTTGATTTTTTATTTTTCTTTTTCATTATTTATTAGAGGAGGAAAGAATGTTAGAGATTCCTCCTACTTTTAATTCTGTTATTCCATTCTTTATTTTAAATTGTTACCACAGCACACTATGCTTAGTGAGGTCTGTAAAAGACTGATGCGTACTCTAGGAAAGCATATTTTATGACATAGTTTGTACACTGGCTTATGGCCAATTAAAAATAAAAGATACAATCTGACACCATTATTCTTCTGACTGAGACAATGCTGAGGAACTGACTGTATGAGAAGAAAGGAGGAAAACTCCTAATGAAGTAACAGCCAGATTAATAGTTTTGATGTCCCTTCCTTGTTCATTTTCAGTATGATAGTTACCACCAAATGCTTAGCAGTTTGCCTAGAAAAAAAGGCACATTTGCAAAGAGTTGTGTGCAAGATGTGTTATCAGCATGCCTGACAGGTGTCTGTGCTTAAGCTCCTCACACAAATGGCATGCACAGCCCTAGCTACAAACGTGGCTGTTTCTGTGCGTGACTGATCACTTGCTTAGAAACATAACCACATGGAAAGTCTTAAAAATAGGGACTAGTATTCACAAGGCCTTTGTGTGGAAGGCCCTTTCCATCCCTGGCACAAGTGCTGGTAACCCAGAAAGGACATCTGTGATCATGCAGAAAGTGCAATGTTGCAAAGGCTGGGACAAACAACTTTTAATGTGCAAATTCCTTATTACTTTTCATCTTCAACAATCTGCGTCAAAGAGAATCAAGTCTGCTGGAAAACTGGCTTGGTTGATTAGCAGTGCCCCAAATATTAACACACGTAGAGTAGACTGTTGCAGGAGTAATGCCGTAGGGAAAGTGGGTTATTCACATAGGCTAATGTTAGCTTTATGCAAACTAGCTCCCTGGTTGTGTCTGTAGTCTGTCAAAAGAGATAGGTTTTTCCAGAGGATGATTCAAAGTGGCTAATGCTTACCACTCTAGTGAAGCTTTTTACCTCTCCATTAATTTTAGATGGGATTAGGCTCCCTCAGCTAACACCAGGCCAAGTGAATAGCCCTCTAAATGTTGTCAGCAATGTGGAAGAAAAAACACTCCAAAATGATGTCGCCTAATGTTAATGGAAATTTAAAAAAAAACCTATGACGCAATTTCTGATAAAACAAATCTGGTTTATGTAGGCAGTGACTGTTACTACTGAAATTAAGAGGCTGTAAATAAAAACAGAATAATTTAGGTTGAAAGGAACCTCTGGAGGTCCCTAGTCTGACCCTTTTCCAAGCAGGGTCACCCTCAAAGTTAGATCCTAATGCAGGGAAATGAAAGGCTTTAGAATTAGGAAATGCATCCAAAATAGTACATCGCATCTTCAAGGCCAAATACTGGCTACATCTATGGCAGATACTCTACTGTCAGACACAGGCATTAGACCAAACACATGGATAGATAGGGCTGACGGTACTTTTAAGAGTTGGCCTGTTCTCTCACACAGACATCCTGTGACCATATGCATCCTTATCTCTAAGTGGTTCCTCTGTTTTCTCTTCCACTTGAATGCATGAGGAGTGGACCTCCTTTACTGTAGGAAACTGAAGAAGATGACATGGTTTGATGACAGATGTTGTCCCACAAGCAACAGAATATTGATTTGTTAAACTTCAGCACTGTAGCTATTCAGCCAAGTATGTATATGTCCCTAACTCATTGATCTCCAGCATCACACACAGAGTAAATAAAGGTAGATAGATGGAATCAGATATTTGGGAAAGGCCAAAATGAAAACAGTAAAAAAAAAAAAAGGAAATGTAAACCTCTTCATTTACTAGTGCTATGTTGACAGAGCTCCTTTAGTCTGGGGTGCCTTGCTTTTCAAGAGTTCATTTAAAATGAAAGAGGAGAAGCAACAACAATAACTCCATTTTAAACCTGCTTTTTCAGTCTCTGTTGCTGCCTTCCAGTGCTTGAGTGCCTTTGCGCATTTATTCCTGACCTGGGCAATTACGAGCCTGCATTTCGCCCGCCTGACTCGTGTTTCCCAATATCACCTGTATTTCATGTCTCCAAATATCTCTGTTATTCATGGCTGATTACTAACTATTCCTCTGTGTGTCTGATCCATCTGAATAGCAGAAGATGTCTCCACATGAAGCAAAGGCTCTTACATCCCCCCCTCTGATTACACAGCAAACCACTTTTGAAGATTACATAGTAATACATAAGCAATACTGCCATAAAATACAGCCTCTCATCCTACAAGCAAGCTGATTAACCCACGAAAGCTCACACATACAAGACCTCCGACAAGCTTTTGCCTCATAAGCCATGCTTTACTGTGTCTGAAGTTTCATCCTGAATTGTAACTCCTCTTACACAGAAAATGGAGAAGCATGCAGTAGTTCCGCATTACGTGGTAAGAACCAGCCATGTAACAACTGTACTCTCAGCCAGAACAATGAATGCAATCATGAAGCAATTAGTGCAGGCGGCAGATGGTTTGCTGCTCCTTTTTTCTCAAGACTGGCAGGAAAAAGTCATGACTGAATAAGGGACTTGTCTGTCAGCAGTGGTAATTTAAGTCTGCTGCCCAAGGCAGAGACACAGGGGAGAGATATGTGAACGAAAGCAACCGAGTCACTGAAGCTTAATGAGTTATTGCTCATCAGCTGAACCCCAGTAATTAACCACATTCACCCACACACAACACCCAAGAAACTGGGACATAAAATGACTTCAGTTAACACAGATTTCCCTACCATTGAGTAAATCACTATTCAACCAAACAAAAAAAGATCTGTAGTACTTATCACAGTGATAGACTCAGTGGGCTGTGAAGAGATTGAGGGATGATGCTATGTGACCCATTTCCTGTTCATTACAGTTGAGCAACAAGAGGCATGCACTAACTATTGGCTTTGCCCTCATCAGTCCTGAATTAGATGGACAACTTCCGAAAACCAAACCAGTCCAGACCCAAAGTGATTCCTGTCTCTCCAGTTCTTGCTCTATTTACCACCTGATTCTCCTGGTCCCACCTGCTGCAACAACAAGATGCAAATGGATGGCAACAATGATGTTGCTTGCTAGAAGTATGTAAATGTGTTTTCTAGTTGATTGTCAGCTCCATCCTGAACATCAACAGCAAAATTAAATGACTGTGACAATCCTAACTGGTCAAAATCCAGCTAACTCCTTACAAGCCCCATCAACAAAACCTTCACAGCCTCTTCAGTCAGTGGCATCAGTCATATCAAAATGTAAATTTCTTACCATGCAGATACATTTCCCTTGCTTCTTCAGGTTACTCTTAGTGTGTACACAGTGCCTGGTATCCAAGAAGTAATGGGTTCTCTTTCCTTAAATACAGCGTTAGCACGAGATCACGAAATAGCAAACAGCAGTGTCGTTTACTTCAAACTACCCACAGTTCTCATTGCAATTATTTAAATGCCTGCAGGGCCTCTTAATTACTCTGAGAAAATTCTGCCTTTGGATATACAAGCACGAAACCAATGGGAGTCATTTACTCTTAGCCACAGGCTGACCTCGACCCTTAGAGTTACGTTTAATTTAGTCCAAGCTGGTTAATACTCTTTGCCTGTTGGTTACCCTCTACAGTTCTTGGCCAAGGCTTGCTGAAGTCAGAAAATGTATCCATTAGACTTTAAAGTAGAAACCAGGCCTGCAACTCATACCCATACAGAGTACTTTAAAATTCTATTTTAGAGTTGATTGGTACAGATCTACAGACCTTGTGCTACATGATTTTTCTCTTGCAACTATAGTATTGAATTACCAACAGTTATCCAATTTGCTAATCAATGTCATAACACAAAGAAATTTTACTGTACAGCCTGCAGCCTCTCACCCAAAACACCCCATACACACAACTCCGACACCAACCCCATAAATTCAGGTTAAGGCACAAAAGGCCCCTTTGTTCTGATATCCAGATTGTTTTTTAGGATTCTGTAGAATAAGAGTGGGAGTTTCCTACGGAATAGAGACAATATACTTGCTGGTAGCGTTCTACCATAAATTAGATGAGCATTAGCTGTATGGACTCTAATTCAGAATTATTTCCTGAGCAGGCTGAATACCACAAGAGCTGAAATTCATTTTCTACTATTTCCTACTTTTATTTGACAAATTTACCACTGAAAGTTTCATTGATCCTCATGTAATAAATTTCCTGTTACTAACACACAGTAACTTTCATTCCAATGGGTCCTAAAAGAGGGCAGAGACCAGATTCTGTTCAGTTTCATCTCAGTCCAGAGAATTCAATAGCCACAAGGGAAAGGAAACATTTTGACCTTGTCTAATTACATACTGAACACCCAGAAATAATTTAATCTGCACCTTCCTCTGAACAGATTATAACCACAGTACACTCTACAAAACGCTGTCAGACAGGTGAGTGAAAAATATTGCATGCAATTGACTCTACAGGAAGAATTAGGCAGACAAGATGCATTTCTCATAGTTGGAAAGGATATTAAGCTACAGTCCTGGAAGGGTACCAGTTTTGAGTTTAAAGCACAGGACTGAACTTCTATTCCAAAAATTCCCATAAGATTATTTTTTGACTTTACCTACTTATTTAGCTTCCTTATACCTTTATTTTCTTAGGCTTACAGTAAAAGTAACAACAAGCCTAATTTAGGCTAAAGGAAAATTAGTTAATGTTTGTAAAATGAATTCAAGTACACAAATAGAAAACATCATAGAATTCAAACTTTTAAGTTGATATTTACATTAATGTATAACCTGAACAATTCAGCCAATACTTTGATTATTGATTAGATTCAGATTCTCATAGATTCAGATTCTCATAGATTCATCATACGTAAAACAAAAAGAGACCAGTAAATTACTTTGTATAAAGGCTTATATACTAGATGCCAAGATATTTCACCCTTTTACCTCTGTTGGGAGCTCAGCAAATTGTGTTTTGGTATTTTTCCAGTTTTATTCAAAAACATCAAAATGTCAGGATGTGAAATCCGCTGTTTTTTCTCAGAGCAGTTTGCTCCAATGGCTAGTTACTTCACAGTTGAGTTTATCTGCCATTCACTCCTAGCCATCAATTCTTGTTAGAGGTTTTTTTGCTAGATCAAAATGCTTACTCACATGTTTTGTCTTCACCCATGGAGGTATTTATGGACAACAATATAGTTTCCCTTCAATCTGCTTTTTGGTAAACTAAACAGATTGAGCGCTGTGAAGTCCTTCACTGGAAGACAACTGACTTGTGAGTATTGATGTGCCTGATTTTCAAAAAGTTCTAACAATGAGGCCTCTTACAATCAAGTCTTGTTCTGCTATCTCAAGTAGGCCAGCAAAAAATCAAGGCAAATCTCACAGCATATTTATTCGACTGACAGATTACCCGTACTGAAGGAACTGGACTTCAAAGGAAATTGACTCACCACTACTTTTCTCTTAGAAAATCAAAGGCTACTTGAAAATATGCCAACCAGATAGGATCAAGGAGTGTCTTATACTGTTCTTGGAGCTGGTGCTAGGCTGGAGCAAAAGAATTTTTAAATAAGAGGACAGAAAGCCTCATTAGAGGTTTATTCCTATCGTGAAGGATCCTAGCTGTCTTCTCTGCCCATTAACTGTCACATGATATTGCCAAAAGGACTGATGAATAAATGCAGACTGCCAGGTCAGTCATAGAGGGCTAGGCCCCAAGAACACAGTAGGTGCCCATGTCCTTTACTTTGCCCTTTACATTAAGACTTACTCAATGTTTCTTGCTTGGAAATACCAGTTTGGTATTTCCAAAGACTTTTCTGGTATTGCCCCAAAGACTTTTCTGATATTGCCCCAAAGACTGTCCTGAATGCTCTGCAGCAGTTACGTAGAGAGATGGAGAAACCCTAGGTTCTTCCTAAACAAACAAAGCAAAATGCTGCCAACCATTCTCACCTTCTGATCTTGGCTGTATGCTAAGATCCAATCTTCCTGCTTGGGGTGGAAGAGCAGACTGTGGATGTAGAAGTTCAGACGGTATTTTTGATAGGTGGCCCCTTCATCAGAACTGATTAATAAGCTGCTTTCAACTTCCGGATCAGTCAGCAGCATTATCTATACAGAAGGAAAGATGAAAATACAGTGGTGAAGAGAAGTCAGATGAAAAAATAAGTAAGCAGCTAGGAACTTCAGATAAGCTTATTAAATATGTCTATTTCAAAAGGTTTCAATGTAATGTCAAAACTAAGCATAGCCAACCTTTCAGTAAGGAAACAGTATATTTCAGCTATGTATATAAACACATAACATATGATCAAATAGGAAGAATTACTTTAACGGTAGTTAAAATAGACCTAAATGAAGCTATGCTTACATTATCCGAAAAATCAAATATGAAATTTGTAACGCCAGAGTGCAAACTTACTAAGTTACCAGACAGCCACAGTGGGCTGCTAGGGTCTTCATGAATGATCTATTGGAGTGGCAGACAAGAAGTTAGGTGTTAAGAAAAAAACAGAGACAGAGAGAGAGGAGACACACAGAGAATGATTTCTAATGGTGAGGATTGTTAGACTCTGGCAGAATTTTCAGAGAAGATGACAGTTTCATTGCCTGAAATGTTATAACCTGGCTGTCTGCAACTAGCAATCTTTCTTTGGCAGGAGAACACATTTGATAACGTGCTGGGTTCTTTCCATCTCCAGTTTCTATGGTGCTGTGAATTATAGATTTGGTAGTATATAAAAAATAATCTCTGCATAGTAACGTTGCTTTTTAGCTTTGTCCAAGAATGTTAGTTGAGGAATGACAGAAGATATACGGCTTGCAGTAGTAGTAGTTACTTCTCCCCATTAACTGTGGTATTAATTAGTCTGCATTGCTGGTGAATCAGAGAGAATAATGAGATACTCCTCTCGTGTCTCTGCATGAGAGAATATATAGGTTTGAGTAGTAGAAAGGGATCATTCCAGTATTTCAGCAAGCAACAAATACCCCTAAGGAATAGGAATGAGACACCATGAATGACAAACATGAAAAGTTCTGAAGAATATTTGCTTGGGAAGGTATTAAAGCCTTGAATCATTAGCATTTTAATTTATTTATTTATTTATTTAAGTACTAGTGCTGCTGTCGCTTTGCAAATGGCAAACACTGATCTGTTCTTAGACAAGCCTGAAATGAAAGGATCCACACCTGGCATTTCTCAAAGCAAATTTCTACCTGTGTTTGGGCACTACAAAAATCACACACTCCATTTCCTTCTCTTTCTTTCATTTAGGTAGGCAGAGTTAGATATAACTGAACTCACTACCTACGAATTATAGGGCACCATAAGTCTTGATAGACACCAGATGCTAAAGAATTGTTTGAGTGTGAAGGTGTAAATACACACATAATCTACACAGGAAATGTCCTTCATTATTGGGTAACTGCCACAGGTTTTTATCTTTCTCTAGAAAACCCCTTAGTAGCATAACAATTTGGCCTGTGACTTGGAAGTCGGGGGTTCTTCAAAATCTCTGAACTTTAATATCCTGAATGATCATAGACCAGTTACATTACCACACTGTATCTCTAACGTAAAATAGGGTGATGTTTCCATTGTAGTGTAAAGTACAGTCTCCTTTTGTATCTCTGATTTACTTTTGAAATCTTGTGATGAAAACATGCATTATTAGATTTAAAAATTCTCATTTTCATTTAACACTTTCAAATACATCAAGCATATAATTGATGTGACTTCTAAACTGAAGATTGCATGACAAAAGCTACACAGAAAGCATTAATAATCAAAACACGAATATATAGACCATCTACTGTCACTAAGCAGCCTATCCAGCTTCTGATGCCAAAAATTAATTGTGATGTTTATCAGTCGGTTCTTTTTTTTCCTTACCAGACTAACTTCTGGGACAATGTTCCTATGGTTAACATTTATCAATTCAGTACGATGATTCAAGCATTATGATTTTCCTATTTTTATGACTTCCTTCCTGAGTGGATTTTGTTTATGTTGGTATTTGAAAATATCACAGCACAGCATTAATTTGGACTACAGCAACTAGAGCAGAAATAAGCACAAATCAATGGGCTTGATCCCAGCTCCCTGAAGTTAATAACAGTCTTGTCATTGACTTTGGATTGTGCCTCTAAGGCAAGTTGTTAATCAAGATTCAATCTAGTCTCACATATTTCCTTCTACCTGCACAAGGAACCCATCTGATCTCATCACTGTCACATCCAAGCACATCACTGCCTTAACACATTTTCTGTCAGGCCACTCCTCTGAAGTGTAAAAGTGCTCTTATCTCCATGTCTTAGAAAGGGAGTTGAGGGACAAACTGTTGAGGCACTGAAGCACCTAATTCCTCATTCAATCAATAAAAGTTAAGTACCTAAACAGACTTGCCAGCACTGCTGACTGTGGCTTTAATCTGCTAACTATCACCCTGGGCTATTACTACTGTGTTTTCAGGTATCCACGGTCTCCAGAAACCTTAGCTGTTGCATTGTGATAACCAGCCATTCTGTACATATGAAGTGTTTCAGGACACAGCAGTTTTGCTACATATGCCAATAGCAACAGTGTCTTAGAGGTGGCGGACCTGTGCAGAACTGCTGCTGATTTAGACAAGGGCATACAGAGAGTCGGAGATGGGAGGGAGTTGACAGATGACTCTCTAGCCACTAGTCAGCTTGTTAACTATGAGACCAACTTTCAGCGCTGGGACAGCATTGTCTGCTCCACTGTTGTACCCCGCATTGCCAACCACTTTGCTCAGATGCCATAAAACAAAACAAGCTAGAGTTGACTAAGCAGTCACTACTCTCGTGACAGTCAGAGCACCACATTTCTTACAAGATAAGAAAGGTATATTTAATTACAACATATCTGCACATAAATAATCAGTGACAAGCCCAAAAGATAGCATTTATTGGTTAGGAAGCAGAAATTGATACCTGTATGAAAAATCTGTTAAAACAAGAGAGAAATGCTGTATCTACATAAAACTTTCAGATCAGATCAGAAGTGTGCTTCTGAAATGAATCCCCCAAATTCTGGGGGGAAGCCTCTATAGCAAGTCCTTACATACTATGTTCTGGCTCATACCAGAATAATCTCGGGGCACAGGAAATTAATTCCCTTTCAAGGAAACTAAATCAGGATATATATTTCAGGAGTGCATCTAATGTACTGCAACCACTACTGGATATTTAGCTCAGAGTATCAGGTGAGCACTCTTCTAAAGTCAGACCCTCTGTCTCCAAAATGCCCATATTGCAGATAGATGTCATCTCAACATCAACCATTTCATTCTACAAACCCACTTCCACTGAGCTCCACTACATAACATAGTTGCAGCCACATTAGCTTAGTTTTATTGCCTAAGTTGCCTGCAGCATAAATGAGAAAGGGGGGAAAGTACAATTAATTTTAATGTTTTTGTTGTTGCAGCATATGAAATACAGAGTAAATACATTTTAGAATTTTCTTTGAAATAAATGAAGCCAATTTCTGCTTTGAAGTAGTCTGTTACCCAATGACTTGATGCAGTTGCTCATATAGAAAATAAAAGCAGACGCAGATGTGTAGATCAGGAAAAGCATAGAAAATAAAACCAGCAACAATAACAAAGTGAATCTAAGTTTAGAAGTCATAAACTTTGATATCTATAAATATCTAAGATAAGAGATTAGAAAGAAACTATTTTTCTAATTTCTAACTTCGCTGTAGAAAGCATTCTGGATTTCCTTAAATGCAAGCTCCTTAAAGGAGCGATCTTCATGCTCTGTTTCTACAGTGCCTAATACAACATATTACTGCTTTCCCAGCTAACACCGGTTTCTGGACAAGTATATCCTGGACATCACTGAGCACTCAACATGACTTTTGCACATGAAAATCACACCTTAAATCTATCCAGGTTCATAGAGCCTGTAGGGAAAGACAACCTAGCTGATGAAGTCTAATAGGATTTTTGAGGGGTTCCCTTGCTAAAAGATCTGAAATTGTCATGGGCTAAAAGGCCTTTCTATAGATTAACTTATGGTTAGAAGACCAGCATCAAACGTTACGGAAAAATCTTTCAGTTTCCACAATGGAGAGAAGTGTTCATCTGGAATTTCCCTAATGGTTTGTGCTGTTCGATTTATTCATTAATGATTTGGAAAGAAGGAAGGAAAGACAGATGACAAAGTTTGCTGATGGCAGTAAGGTATTCAGAATGATGAAAACAAAAGCCAGCTATGAAGTTCTGTAAAAGCATTTTGCAACACTGAGTACCTAACCTTACCTGAGCAGTAAAATGACAGGTGAAATTCAGTGATGATGTATGGAAAAAAAAATACAAATGGAGAAAAGCAATAGGATCATAGAATCATAGAATGGTTTGGGTTGGAAGGGACATTAAAGATCATCTAGTTCCAAATCCCTGGCATGTGCAGGGACACCTTCCACTAGACCAGGTTGCTCAAAGCCCCATCCAACACTTTCAGGGAGGGAGCATCCACAACTTCTCTGGGCAACCTGTTCCAATCCCATGGCAACCTGTTATGCAATCCGAGCATAACAGACAGAACAACAGGCTCTGAGCAGGTAATTCCTTTCAGAAAAGGGGTCTGGGAGTTTCTGTGAAGAGGTCTGTGAAAATAGAAGCTCAGTTCTCAGATCCTGTCAAAAACCTTCTAATTACAGCAGTAGGAATTATTAGGAAAGGATTAAACAGCATAACAAATAATGTTATTAGGCCACTGTAAAGTGGTCCCACAACTTTAACACTGGGTGCTATTCTCATCTTCCACCTTAACAAAAGGAAAAAAAAAAAGGCTATAGTAGAAAACACAGAATAGCTATAAGGGTAGTCAAAGAAAACTATGAAACATTTTTCATACAAGCAGCAAATAAAAGAACTATTCAACTTCCAAAAGAGGTAAATGAGAGGCAATTTGACCAAAGTCTACAAAACTATGAATGGACTGGAAATGTTTAGAGAACAATTATTCACTCTGTCATAATACAAAACTCATGAGCATCAAATGAAATTATCAAGAGTGAGATACAAAACACAGGTGAGGCCATGACAAGGGAAGAGCTACAGATGTTTTCTATCTGGACTTCTGTAAGACCTCTGACACAATCCCCAAAACATCTTTCTCATTAAATTGTAGAGATAAAGATTTGATGGTTGGACTGTTTGGTGGATGAGGAATTGGTTGGATGGCCACATCCAGAGGGTAGTGGTCAACAGCTCAATGTTCAGATGGAGATCGATGACAAGTGGTGTCCCTCAGGGGTCTGTATTGGGACCAGTACTGTTTAATATCTTCATCAATGACATAGTGCAACCAAGTGCACCCTCAGCAAGTTTGCAGATGACACCAAGCTGATATGTGCAGTTGACATGCCCGAGGGATGAGATGCCATCCAGAGGGACCTGAACAAACTTGAGAATTGGGCCTATGTGAACTCATGAGGTTCAACAAGGCCAAGACCAAGGTCCTGCACCTGGGGCAGGGCAACCCCTGCTATCAATACAGGTTGGGCAATGAAGGGATTGAGAACAGCCCTACCGAGAAGGACTTGGGGGTACTGGTAGATGAAAAGCTGGACATGAGCCAGCAATATGCACTCGCAGCCCAGAAAGCCAACTGTATCCTGGGCTGCATCAAAAGAAGCGTGACCAGCAGGTCGAGGGAGGTGATTCTGATCGAATTGAAGATGTCCCTCCTCATTGCAGGGGCAGTTGGACTAGATGACCTTTAAAGGTCCCTTCCAACCCAAATCATTCTATGATTCTATGATTTTTTGCCTAGTTAAACCATGAAACTCCTTGCCACAGTTTGTTGTAGATGTCAAAAGTTTATATGTATAGGAAAAATTAACAGGTAACATTCCTGGAAAGAAAAAAAAAAAAAAATCCATCATTCAAAAATATCACTGTTGGCTCAGGTATCTGAGCCACAGATTGCTGAATTCTGGGAGAATGTGTAGGAAAATATCATTACATGCTTGCCCCGATTTGATGCTTTCCTCTCAACAGAGAGTAGGATTGGTTAAGATTCAGTCTGATTAACATGGTGGTTCTCACGTCATGAGAGTGAATGAAAATGATAAATGATAGCAACATTATGAGCTCAGGTGGGTTGATCTAGGAACTTCTTATGTGAAGAATTGGGCCCATCATTTTTATCTTGACAGTTTTTAAACTACCTCTGATTCCACTACTACAAAATAAAGCTATTAACAGAGGACTAAAAAGAGGCAAAAGCCCTTCGTAAAGGGCTACCAACCTTAGAGTGCCTCTGGTCTGGTTTATTGTTGTCTTATGTTAAACAAAATTGAAAAGTGAGGATAAGCCAAGACTCGACTTCTCCCCAGCAAAACTAATTGCTCTCTGTTCAGATCAGTGCTCAGCAACGATCAGAATCTGCTTACTCACACCGGGCACAGCAAGCACACACTGCACTTCCTGATGCTTCAGACGGATTGGGTTTTTTCTCTGTAAAAAAAGTCAGTAAAGTCAACACAGGCTTTTACAACCAAATGCAAGGCATCCATTAATCATCCACCTCCTGAAAAGGGAGAAACTTGATTTGCTTTTCCTAGAAGTGACAAATGAACGCAAAACATAATTTATAGATCTTAAACAGTCCACACTTTTTTTACCCTTTTTTTGGTGCTAACTCTGCTCATGGCAGATTGCCCTTGACAGTTGTGTGGATTTTTGCTGTCCTCACAAAGAAACCCAGGAACGCTTTGCAAGAGGATTCTGATTTTGCTTCTATAGATGGAATCGTGATCCTTATACAACCGCCCTGAATGCTAGATTCAGTGGCTTAGTCAAAACAAGTCCAGAACTGCTTTCAATCTTTTATTTTAGTCCCTCATATCTCCACTTGGATCAACTTTTCTCTAACATTTTTTTGGAAAGAGCATAGTATCAGTGAAAATAGAACAGTATGAAAAAAATACAAATATGTTTCATAGATTCACATGTTCTTTCATTCACTTTTGATGTATCAACAGATCTGAGTCATACCACCTGACCAGAAATAGGGATGAAATGTTAATCGGGTGAAATCTACTGAAAGAACCTTCACCTTCCTCAGCAATTACATACTTCATGCGCTAACCCAACACTGGTGACCCACATGGAACAAGTAGCAATTCTCACTGGAAAACATAAGAGCAAAGTACAGAAAAAGAGGAAATGAACAAGGAGGAACAGAAATGTCCTACTCTTAACAAGTAGTAGGCATTCCCTACTTAAATTCTCTAAACAGTTGCATTTTTTACCAGCTTCTCTGCATGCCAGTTACATAATTTTAGAGGGTTGTGGGATTTGGTTCTTTTACATGGTAACTGATTGCAAGAGCATCAGTGCTATGGAGTATCAGCATAATGAAATGTAATTTCTGCCACTTTACATATCACTTCCAAATTTGGATTGCCATTTACAAGGCACAAAGATTGTGTAAAGAGAGAACCTGATTCTCCAGGTTCAGCAATTCACACATGCATCTCAAAGCAACGTGCCCTGCTTTTAACTAATCCAACTAGCTCATTGCTTAAGCTTTTTCAAGACCTAGAATAAGAAATTAAATGAAACAAGACAAAGAAAGGAACTGCTTTGGCCATGACATTCTGAAATAAATGGAACAATACTGTAAAGCAAATTAGACCAACTCCTTTTACAGGACTGAGGTGCTGGAAGCAGTAAGTGGTTGCAAAAGCAAATAAATTAGGGACAAAATTACCAAAAAGAAATAACTCAAGCATTTATTTGGATATTAATAGAGAAAGAGGAGACTGAAGCCTTTGCAAAATTTAACAGATTTTACTCATTGGCTAACATCAAGTGCTGTAGAAGTGCGCTCATGAGTAATGCCACCAAAATTTGGCCCAAGTCTCTGCTTTAAATAAATTGGCTAACAATATTAGCACCTAAATGAAAACATAAAATGAGCTAGGGCTGACAGTTTTGAAGCTGTCTCTAACGCCAACTAAAAGACAAGGTTAGTTGCTGAGCAATTTCATTAAGACACCATTAAAATAATACACCAATAATTCAATCAAGGCACTGTGAAGTGTTTTATTGCCAGAAGTTCTTGTTAACTCAGAAAGTGCAGTAATTTTGTAGGGAAAGAAAAGACTTCAGTGACAGAATTACGCTTTCAATGCTGAAGGAAAAAAAAAAATATTGCCTTTGAATGATGACCTGGTTTGGAACAGTGTCAGAAATAAGTGGAAATGACCGCTTTAACACAAGGAAAAAGTCTGTGGACAAGTTATTTTGCAACTATAAATCAGTGACTTAAGAATAAAAAGGTTCTTATTCATACAAAGACGTATAACCCAAACTCATTAAATCAGTCTGCACTTTGCTGATATGGAGGGTAAAATTCTCCAAGTCTCCCCCAAATAAAACTATACTCATGATTACTAGACAGTGTAATTCAGATTCAGACTCAATCCAGATCTGGACAGTGGAAACTATAGCATCATTTCCCCCAAGAACACACAGGTGGTCCATAACTGGTTGGATACTACCGTCTTCCTCAAGTCTTGTCTGTTTAAAGGTAAGAGAAATGATGTGGTGAAAGGTTCAGGTGGTGAATTCATCTTGTTTGCACACATGAAAGATTTAGAGCTCATTGAGTTACAAGACAGTCTCTTGTCAGCAGAATACTGGATGGCAAAGGACTATCTTTTAAGAGAGAAAAATTATCACCTGCCAATATTTTTGAAAGCTGGGATTGTACAGTGTTCCTAATAGAAGAATTGTTGAGAATTGCATTTGGCATCTTGATGAATGTGGTTTGAAATAAAAAGCTGGCTAGCAGCTGGAAAAAAGAATCCATTTACCTGTTCTGTATTAGTGAAGAAGTTCATTTTAGGCCAAAAGTGACCGCAAAAGAAAGCAGCCAACAAAAGTTCTATTTTTTTATTATCTGTGGGAATCATATGTGGTTGTTTTACCATACAGAAAAAGTGAATGTATGCATCAACAACAACTTACAAAAATAAAAGAAACACTGCATAACTCCCCCTTATCCAAGCTTCACAGAGGGACATAAACAGCCACTTCCAAAAACCTGCTGATTGCCTCTTCAG
Source organism: Buteo buteo (assembly GCF_964188355.1). Lineage (NCBI taxonomy): Eukaryota > Metazoa > Chordata > Aves > Accipitriformes > Accipitridae > Buteo > Buteo buteo. The sequence continues at coordinate 57,592,587 of NC_134174.1, forward strand.
TTATACAGGATACCATTATTTTGTGAAAGTCCAAAACAATCTCAAAAGGAAGAGAAGAAATTTTGGAAGAAATTATTACCTTAGGAATATGTCTGCCTCTGTTTTACACATAGCCAGAAAACAGCATGCGTCTACATGTGGAAGTTACCACAAAATACATGAGATGTCAGTAGCTCCTCTGCACAAAGTGTCCTGTTTAAAGGTTTTAGAATACTAAATGTATGAGAGATTTTACTCATTTTTACAGCATATATTAATAAGTGGATACACAAAGAGCATTGAAAAGCCACTGAACCCCACCACACACATATGTTAACCAGCAAAAAAACCAAATAAACAAGAAAAGACATTTCATCTGTTTTTAAAGAATATTCCTCTATGCATCAAATAGAAAACACCACAAGCTGTCTTAGCAAACACACACTTTAAAATTACATTTCTAGAAACTAGAGCAGTCCTGTTACCCTATGCACTGAGTAAGACCATTGATTGGCTACCTTGGCTGAACATGATGTCTTCCTTCTGTTATGGGATTTAAGAAAAATATGGCCTTAAACATTTATATTATAAATTGTCTAATCCTCTGCTTTTTGTCTCTAGCCCATTTTTGGTTGAGCACAGTATTTGGAGTCCTATCCAGATGTTTTTTAATGGACTTGTTTTAGTAATTTGTAACAAGTTTTTGACTAATAACTGTGAGCTTTAAAAAAATTATTTCTGATTGTTCCAGGTGAATAAAAGGTCATTGCAGCTCACTGTTCCTCCTTCCCATATTGACTGAAATAATTAATATTTTGTGATAAATGAAAAAGAAAAACCTTTAATTCTCTCAATATCTAAACATTTAAGTTAAACAAAAACTTCTTTTTTTCATGTTTAGGAACACTTCCAGAATTGCAACTACTCTTATGATATTCAGTGATAATCATAATCTTAATAGTCAGCTGGATTTCAATGTTTCTTTTTCAAGCACGGTACACAACAAGAGATTTTCATTAATACATGGCTGTTGTCTGAATGCCAGTGAGTAAGTACTAGTGACCTTCTCTATTGTGAACATAGCAAACCCAAATCAGTATTAATGTATTAACTGTATTAACGAACAATTGCTGTTATCGTTGCTCAGCTTCCTCTACTGTGACTAATCCCAGTTAATGTGGTTTCTCCACATTATCTGAATTTTCATACCACCAAAATCCTAGGCATAGGGTTTGGTCAATGCAATACAGACTCATGAAAAGCAAACATGAGGCTGAGACATCTGTGCAGATGTGATTCAGTTGTTCTCTCCGCTAATCTTACTTGATATGAATGGAGATATAAAAAAAGTCCAGAGGTGCGGGGGAGAAGATTTTTCCTAAGAGAGAACAGCATACAATAACAACTGCTTCTTACTCTGAACTTTAGTTCAGAAAACATCTGAAGCACCAAGTGGGATGGGACTGATCCTGTTTCTATCAAAATCCAAAAGAGGGCAGTGCACCCACGCACAGCCTGGTTCATTACTCCCAGCTCATCAGCGTGGGGACATTCATCAAGTGGACAGGTTGCTACCTACAGCCTTTTCTCTCTGTAGCTGAGCTTTGGCAGAAGCACCATTCTCAAAGTGCCTCACCTGAGACCAGATCTGAAAAGATTCAACTACTTCTTTTTCCATTAAAAGTGAAGAAGTTGCCACATCTTCAGTTTTTTTGTGTGCTGCTGAGTCACTGCTTGTGGGCTGGACTGTGAACAGAGAGAAACATCGACCTTCACCTTCCCAAGAGTATGCAGCAGCTAGGGTGAATTCTTAAAATATACGCCTTTGCTTTGAGGTAGTAACTTTTAACTAAAGGAGGAAAAAAGACAAGATGGGGGAGAAAGGAGTCCCTGAAGATTAGCATCACTTTTTAAATCTTAGCTTTTAAAAGTACAGCTTCCATTTCCATTACTCAAGAATTAAATGAAAATAAAGATTCTACATTTCGTCCTTACTTGAGTTAACGCGCCTAGTGTCTTAATGAGAACTCTAAAAAAGGAAACAACCTCTTATGTGCGTCATCCTTATGCAAAAATAGAAATGTAATCCTAAAAACAATAAAGAAAACTTTTCATTAATTTAACTTAATAGATTACTGTAGGATGTTTCAGAGCTACTTTTGCTTTATCTGGAATTATAAAGTGATTTATAATTTTAATTATTTAATTTAGGTAGGTAAAGACCTCTGGAGGTCTTTTACTCCAGACTCCTGCTTCATAGTGAGCCAGCTTCAAAGGTCCAGATAGATTCTCAGGACCTTGTCCTGTCAATATTTAAATACCTTCAAGGATGGAGGTTCCACAAACTCTTTGGGCCTATCCAGTCTGAAACTGTTTAGCTTTCATTCAGTGTTAATCTTAATTTTAAATATCTAGGGTTATAACGTCAATTTTAGAACAAACAAGAACACCTTCAATTTTACATTCCTTTTAACTTAAAGGTCCATCTTAACTTAGCAGAGCTTTGGAAGCTAGAAGTGCTGTATGAGCCCAAAATACCAAGGTTAGTTTCACCTGTCATGATCCTGTAGCAGTGCTGAAAATAGAATTCATCAGGCTCAGCTCCTAATCACACACATAAACATTAGCTCTAGAGCAATCAGTTCTGGGGGAAGTAACATGAAAAGATTAAGCTTCTCCATTTTTTAGATCTCCCCCAAATCAACTTCTAGATTCTTATCTCTTCATTTCACAGTCTGTTTGGATCCAATTTAGTAGCCTGACATGGAATCAAATTTTCCTATTCCTGTTTCATTATTATTACACACTGCTTTATCTTCTTTTACATAAATTTGACATAAAAAGTTTTATCACCAAAAACAGCTTGAAAATGTGTTCCTTAAGACTTAAGTAAAACACAGTAGAAACTTCCATTCTGGAATAAAATCTAACTCATAACAATGATTGTATTTGATTATAACATTTTGAGAAGAAATAAAGACAGACAAAAACCTCAGGAAAGCTACAGTACTAGAGGCACTTTATTTTGGACAGTGCAATCTAGTTTCAATTATTAATCATCTGCTCTTTTGCAACAGATGTTCTGCATTGTACTGAACAGGGAAAAAAAAAACCTAAGCTGAGAGAGTCTTACAGTCTTACTTGCTCAGAGAAGAAAAGAAACCTCAGCTTTGTAGAGATCTGGAATGAGTTGTGTTCATACATATTGCCTGTACTTTGTTCTGTTGCTCAGTAAGGCATTCCTTTCATTAAGGAATCTCATGAGATTAATTAGTTAATCTTCACACCAACTTTGTGGTAGAGAAGGAAAGTGCATATATCAAGAGGGAAAATTACTTGGACAAACTCCACTAATCAATCAATGGCACAAAAAGAAAGCAGCCTCTTGCACTGTAAGCATATTACAAACAATAGCATCTTCCAGCCCCAGATATTGGGCTTTAATGGTCGTTAATCCTAATCAAAGCAAGAGGAGAATCTTTGCCTAAAAGTATAGTAACTTAAGCAGAGCTACAAAAGGGACAGGGAAAAGAGGGACACTAAGGGAACAATTTTTCCCTGAAGGGCGAGTTAGTGATAAACTTGCAAGCTACATGATCTTCTTTCCTATTTCTTGTGATATCCCCCTAAAATGTACTTGAACTTCAAGTGCTTTGAACTTAATCCTAAAAGGCATTGAAAACAGCCTAACAGCATGAGAGACTGACACACCCTGAGCTGTTAAGTTTATAGACACATGTTCACCGCATGTAGACAGTGGGGTGTACCCCATTATCGGGATATAAACAGGGATAGCTTGGGGCAGAAAAAATCTCTAGTACATTGTGAAGATGGATGAGTTGATGGCCAGACAGCTGCTCAATAGGTTTCAACCCCTGGCTACAGGGAATCAGGAATTTACCTGGCAGGAAAAATTTATTATTTCAAGAGTTTCTGGTCGGGTTTTTTTTATTAGGCCTCACAAACACTCAAATCTTTGCATGAACCTTTTATCAAGCCTACAAGTGAGACTACTCCAAAGTAAATAAAGCTCGTTATAAATGAATCTTCTCATGATATGCATCTTTTATGTCCCTTTTTCCATGTGATGCCTAGCTTTCCATTTCCCCTAGTTACATCTCTTTCATACCCCCGTATAGTAAGGTTTTCTTCTTGAGAGAGACATTCTGGGGTAGTTCATTGTCTTCAGTCAGTCTCTATTCCAACACATATATACATGCTCTCTACATGCTCTATAAAGAATGCTGTATTAAGGATGATTATGCCACTACAAGAAAGACTCAGACTCACCTACACACAACTATTATGGTAGGAAGGAAGATGCATGGAAAAGGAGGTGCAATCAGAGGAAGAGTAATACCATGCTGGCCACTGGAATGGGGATAAATGGGCTGACTGGTAAGGAAATTGTACATTTTTCAGCCCTTAAAACAGAAGAAGAATAAATTATCTCCTGCTCTCTCTTAGCCTGCCACAAATGAGAACAATTGGGAGGGGCAGAAGGGAGGAACATTACATTCTAATGCTGCCACAAGAGGCAACGAGATCACGGTCTCACCTCAAGCTTTTTGGCACAAAAAGACCTCTTGCACCCCCAGCGTTATGTCAGTGCATGCAATAATAACTAGAGATCATAGAATCATAGAATGGTTTGGGAAGGGACCTTTAAAGATCATCTAGTCCAATCCCCATATCATGGGTAGGGACATCGTTCACTAGATCAGGTTTCTCAAAGACCTGTTTCAGTTCTCCCTGGCCTTCACCCTGCCTCTACCACATGCAACCATTACAGTATGGAATCTATTTCCTTGTGTCAGGGATATTTCAGAAAAGTGAGAGAAGAGATGGGAATGGTGATGAGTTGCAGCCATGAATTTTAAAAATATATTAACGGAGTAAACAATTTTAAATAGCAATGTTGATGGTCTGCTGATGGTTTCTGCTATATCAGTTATGCCAAGCTTGGACAGATGGTTAATTCACTAAACACTTTGTTTCATAGCCAACTGTTTCCAGCCATGCCACTTGCCTCTGGCCAGCCCTGGCACCTGTGTGGCACCATGCTGTTTAATATTTCAGAGGCTCTTACTCTTGCCTGTGTTTCATAGCATACCCAAAATGAAGAAACAAGGGGGAGGGAACATTACAAAGCTACATGTACCTCAGACTGTGGGCAGAGGTGCCCTGCTGCTCCCAAGGACATTATTATCCGTACACGCTCATCTCCATCTCTCTGCACAAGGTTCTTATCCCTCCATTCCTTACAAATGCTCTCATCTTATTTCACCTAAAATCCACCAGCTGAAACTGTTCAATAAACATGGCTGATTTTATCCAAAGCACTTAAACCAGTCCATCAGTTCTCAGGTGGGGGCTGGTGCCTCCAGCAAGAAAAGTGCTTATGAACTGCTGGAACCCAGTAATAACTTTGATTAGTAACTGTTTGAACCAGGTAGAGTTAGTAAGAAACTACTATTTTTCCTTCATCTGTTTTGCCCTAACTGGCAAAATTCTCGGGACTGACTTCACTGCAGCTGGTGACATTATACCTGTCTAAGGCAAGTATCAGATCCTTTAGTGTCTGCTGCTTTCATGTTCTGAAAGTAAGAAAGTATAAACTTAATAGAAATTATAACAAGATAGAAGTTGGAGTATTCAGTTGTTCCCAAAGATACATGTTCAGGGTGATAAAAGGGGGGCAAAAAGTAAAAGTACAGTTTTTCACAATAGTTATCAATAGTTTGAAACAAAGCAATTCACATTTCAGACTTTTCTTTTTCCCTGAAATTATAGGGAACCTATGTGAAAGAAAATGAAAACTTACATACAGTAAAAAAGCAGTAAGTTTACTAAATTGTCTGCAAAAATAAATGCCATTTTTCAGCTAGTAGAAGAACTTTTTTCATTCATTTCGCTCATATATTTCATAAAGACTCAGATGGTATTTTCAGACTTAACTAGCCGAAAAACAAGAATCATGGCTCCAAAGATTCATTAATAAAAAACTCATTTAATTTAGGATTTTTTTTGACCTTTTGGCTGTTCTTGGGGTGAGGAAAGGAGGTTTCATTAGGTAATGTTTACATTACTTCTTAAAAGATTTTCTGTGGAACTCTGATATGTAGAAACTTTATTTTAATATAATTTAAATTCTTTCCCATTTAAACTTGATCCTACCAGCTGACAACTTTAGAAAAGACACATATCATAAGACTCCTGACAAAATCATGAGAATTGGCACCACAGTTCCTGCACTGAGAGTTAGACCTCTTTTCTCCTGGGAGATGGCTATACAAACTCATTGTTCTTAGTGATATTTTCTGACTAGATTTAAATAGAATTGCTTTCAAGTAATTACCTATCTTTCAACACACATCTTTGCAACTGATGATGATAATAGCTGAGCATACATTTGCTGGATCAATATAAACTTTGGCATCGTACAATCTGGTTCTGCTACTTCTTGATTTTTAGGCATGGAGATGGAAAAAGATGAGTGCAGGGACAGGAATTCAGCATGAATGAAGTCTCTTGCTAGAGGGTATTAATCAGGATAATTTTTCTACCCTATGATGGTCATCAAAACAAGGTGGAGAGGAAAACCAGAAAGAAACTACTTTTTGGTGAGTTCTCTGGCAGTAGAGTGAGCAACGAAATCCCCTGTAATTTTAACAAATAGGTTCATTAAACCAGACCAAACATTTCAAGCAGCATGTTGAGCCTGTCCTCCATTGAAGTTAATTTCAAAAGACTGTTACAGAATAATCAAAGATTCTACAAATAAAGTTGGTGCAATGTGGGAAAGGTAAGCTTAGACTCTGGGCTGTGAATGAGGACAGTGGAGGGTAGGTTCTTTCTCTGCCAAATACAGTAAAGGAGACAAGCATGCACTTAGAGGACAAAACATGAAAGACAGCACAGAGTCTCCCAACCTTGTCTGCTAGTTTTCCAGTTCTCACTATTCAGTATAAAGTGTCTTCAGATTCATGGCACACAGTTCTGTTCCACCATTTACCTGCTTCCAGGTTTTGAGTCATCTTTATCCAGGATATGTGCTCATGCAGCTAGAAATTCTTCCTTACTCACATAAGCAAGTGCTCCTTTCCCAAATATATGGCATGACACTTTCTGTACCTTTTAATTCCAAAGCAGTCTCTATGCGTTGGCTTTGCTGAAGCTCCATGCTTCGTTTAATTTTGGTTTCTTACATGGCAATTCTGAAATGTTCTTTAAAATTTCTCCTTAGTTTAGTTTTAATTTTTCCCTCTGAGAATAAAGCACATCTTCACAAATTATGTCTACAGCTAGTTCTTTTTATGCACATTTATCTGATTTGCTTCTCTCTAAAGCATTTTTTGTATTAATGCATTAATTTCATAATCACTTCAAATTATGTTCCATGTTGCATGAACAATTGGGGAATTAGCATCTGCTTGCAAATTGTTAGCTTGGCTTTTTATTTTTTGTTGCTGCAGTTGATGAATTCAAATTATCCATACCGAATGTGCCTGAAAAGGATTCCACCTCCAACAATAAATAATTCTACTTTCTGTATTGGTTTTTGTTAACGGAATTCAGTGCAGTCTGTTAAGCAATAACACAAACCACTTTTTTTCATTACCAGTTTTGGTATAATTGTTGAATTACTATGTAGAGTCACTCTGTAACACTCTTACACGGTCTTTCACATATGCAGCTAGGTAGCCACTGTGCTAAATTTTTCAATTCTGCTGTTACCCTCTGGTTACCATAATGCTGGGTCTCAAATGGAACTACAGTGTCACAGACCACCTGTGATATCTAAGCAACTTTAATGTGAGTATTAAGCTCACATTAAGCAAGGACACCGTTGTTCAGCTGACAAAGGCTCAGTATAGCTGTTTTTCACAAAGATGACTTCCTGAGCCTATTGAGACACATGTACCTGAAAGCTGTTCTGGGTCATATAGAGATGTTGAAAGATCATGAGGGATAAAATATTCACGAGGAAATGATGCCCCATGCCTCATTTCCCTTCTTGCCCATACAATATGACATCCAAGATGGATGACAGTGTAGAAAGGTGCTCTTCTACTACTACTCCATTCCAGAGTTGCTGATGCTTCTCCTCTTTGACCCTCTTGTCTTTCCCTTTTCTTTCCATGCAATTTGCCCTCTTCTAAAACAAGTAATTTCCTCTAATCTTTTAAATAAAAGTCACAAAAGGAGTATGATACATCAATCTACTAGGATTTTGTTATTACCCCACCTTCAACTCATAATCTAATCTACATTTACAATGTCTAAAGCAAAGGATCAGCATTCTTGGTTTGTCTTCATATACCATCACGGCATGCATGATCACTTAGTCCAATACAGACAGAAAACCAATTTTTAAAAGAGAACCTCAGCAGGTGCAAAAGCCTACCGAGGCTAATAGAGCATGATTAGAAGTTAATAGCATTATTAGAGGTTGAACCAACTGAGGCTATACCTTTCTATCTTCATCACCCAGTGCATAGTTTCACCAATGAGAACAAAAGTAGGCTCCTTTTTTTTTTTTTAAGGGCTGATATTGCAGAAGTACTGCAGCAAGTTACATGTTTTAATGTTGTCATCTCCAAATAGAGCCTTCTTTAAGACTGAATGTCAGCTGCCTGTATCTCCAGAGATATCCTGAGACATCCTGATGGAAAGTTCAATCTATACTCCTCCTTTGCTTTTTAATAGTGTGACTGAAGCTTTTAGCAGGCACACAGCTGTGGAACTTGCAAGAAGGCTTTCTTGCACAATAGACATTATAGTTAATTGCCCTTCTATAACACTTACTATCACCAAACCAGGGCAAAGCATTGCTGGATTTATGTATGAATATTGCTATAACAGAACTTACCTTTCTACTTAAAATACAGCATACAAGGAGGGGCATAAAATCTACTCTCGTTTCAGGTTTTTTTAAAAAGGAATAAAAGATGGTTGGTACTTTAAAGTGACCTTCCTAGCTGGCAGCTGATCTTGCTAAATCAGAATCCTACTCATTATTAGACTCATTGCCAAAACCGTACAGAAGTAATTCTGCAATAGCAAAGAAAGAAAGGAATCATACTTAGCAGCAGTTTTAAAATTGACTGTTTGAAGAGGACACTAGAATTTATGGTATTTTTGCTTTAGTGACTTGATGTCATTCTGGAGTCAAACTCAAAAATCACCCTCTGTTTCTACTCTTAGCAAAGTTCTTTGAGAGTATGAATTGTCCTTCTGTACCATACTTCCCATCAGGTATTTGGGTGTCTGTTCACCAAACTACAATTAATGTTTGAAAGGCTGAGGTACTAATGACTTCAAGCAGTGCTATTACTCATGAGATGACAAAAGAAACTTGGACTTAGCCTGTAATGCTTTAATGGCTTCAAACAGCTGGGGATGTTAAACCATGTGATAGCTCACTCCTAACTTTGGAGACTATGGAACAAATTTAACTCAATTAACTAGCTAGCTTCAAAGAGGGAGATGCATTTTTGTTATCAGAAGCCAACAATCAGTATCAGTTTCAGCAGCACAGATAACTCATGCAACAACGGCTGTTGAGTGCCAATGACTGCTAATGAGAACTTGATCAATAGTATTTCTAATGACACAATTCAGACTGTAATGAGGCTGCTTTTGGTGATAGGGAAAATAAGTTAGGAATGATTATATCATCAGCCACGGCACGTTCCTGTGTTGCCCATTTCTTGTTATTCCACTTGCTGCTTAATATCCAAAATGTATTTCTTCAGTTGTCTCTGCCCTGTCCAACCCCTACATTAAAGACTCTGAGGATAACAATGCTTAGATGCTTACAGCTACTATGCTGTAGAACTCTTGAGTTGCCTACTAATAACTTGTTATTTCTATAATGCCTAATGGATACTACGTGAGAGCAAAGCTACCATTTCTTACTACTCAGGCAGCCTCAAACAGGATCGTACATTACCAGCATTTTCTTGCACTACTTCCTAGAAGATATACTCCACGTACAGACATGTATTAACGTCCAGATCTGTCAGTTGCTTGGTGATGCAGATGAGGTTACTTGATTGGATGCTCCTAGCAATAGTTCTACATTTGCACTCAACATGTAAGGTAGCCTTTTCTTAAGCTTTCTCTGGTCATGTTCAATCCACAGGCAAAAAACAAATGACAGGTCATTCTGGCCACTGGGAATACTATCCCCATTGCCATAGGGGGCAATAGCATAAAACAGTGCAACTGATTTCTCTGTAAGATCTTTTGTACATAAGTTAAAAAAAAATGCCCTAAACTTACCATTTCAGATGGCAGTACACTCCATAAGTAAAGAAAACAAGATGTGATAAGCCAGTGATGGAAAGAACATGTTCCAGACACACCGCAGAGAGATCACACAAGCACGGAAAAAAGTGGGAATAGGATCTAATAACTTTACTACAGAAAGGGTTTAGGTAAGTCAGAGGCCAGAAAGGAGAACTGCATTTTCAAATAAAATTTCAGAACAGACTTAGACTCAGTTAAGACAAAGGTACCAGAATTACATGCAGTGAAAAGCCTTTTTCACAACAAATGTGGTGGGTGTGAAAAACAGGGAGAACAGTGGTGAAGCCAAACAACATTGTGAAGTCCCTACTATGCTGGATCATTTGCTGTCATAGTCAGCTCGAGTCATAAAAGTGTCAATTATATTTTGTTCATGCACTGCACATTCTAAGGTCCTCAAAACATAGGGATCACACCAATGAAACACACCAGTTTAATTCCACTCCACACGTGTGGGTGAATGAAAAAATTGTATGTACTAAGAAGGCTAGAAAAGAAGTAAAAACTATGGCTATGTAAGTCAGTTCCCACAAGGCAAGATAACTGTCCTTTATTTATTGTACATTAGTTGCCCCTGTATACACATTTCTCCTCACTTTCACTAAGGAGTAAGCACCATCAAATTTATCACACTGTAAGAGTGAGCATATGGACAGTTACTATGCAGTAGTTAACATGCTAGAAATCGACAGCCCAATGTGCTTGACAGTAATCTGTTATGGAGACATAACCAGAAGTAGAAAATAATCGAGGACTGGCAGTCAGAAAGAAACACAAAGGCAAAAAAGTCAAGAGTGTTAGCGGTCTTGGCAACCAACGCTAACCACAGCCCCTGCTCATAAAATATGTTATTAAGCCCAGTCGTTACAGATAAATGGAGCATTTTAAAAAAAAGTATCCTTCTCTAGGTGATCCACTAACCTTGCTAAAGGAATACTTTGGCTGTGAATAAAACCAAAGCACGCAGAGAGACAGAGTTCATGCTGAATTTTCTGCTTCCCTTAGTCTACTAGCAGGAGAAAACTTGTCTTAAGGCTACATTATGTTCTAAGGGATAAAAGAACTGCCTAAAAGAGCCACTAGCATACGCTGAACATCCAGGTCCCTGAAAACGAAGATATGATAGATTTATATTGTCACGTCAATAACCTAAAAGATGTTCTTCCTGACTATAGTGGGTCATCAAATACTGCTCAGGATTACAAGTGGTGTGATTTTGTAATAATTATTAAACGTGGTGAAGACATTCTTTTTCACATAATTGCTTAATCTTCTTGAGTCTCCAACAACGTATTTGCCATTCTCATCAGTTCAAATGTCACTATAAAAAACAGAATTCACTGAATTAGAGCTAGGAACATGAAAAAATAGCAGACTTTGCCAGGGCCTTCCCCTCCCCATTTCCCCAAGTTCTAATAGATAATGGTGTGCCCAATTGTTAACATTCAAAAGCAGAAAAATTATTAACATTTCTATAACTAATTCGCAAAGTTTAAATTATTTTTACTTTAGAAATAACTGGCATAAAATTTACATCAATCTCATAAAGATAATTGCATCTATCTACCATTGATTTCTATGGGACAAATGATCTCCAGAAAATCTGATTACCTCACATGCGTTCATTAAGCTGTCCTTTGTATATCATAAGCACAGCAAGTGTTCTCACCTCCACTTTTAATCGTGGAAAGATAAGGCACAAAGAATTAAGCAGCACATTCATTAAAACACTTAAGAAAGCCTATGCCAAACCTCAAATCCTTGAGTGCAGTATCTTTAATAGAAGACTATCCTTCTTCCTATCACATATTTATGGGCCAAGTATCTTCTCTGGGAGACAATCAACCTATAGACATGCTGTCAACAAAGAAAAGAGTTGTTGACAAACAAGAACTTTGTGACATTTCAATCCCAGTCTCTGAATAGCTTTGAATACAGTGATTCTCTCCTTTTAAAAAGAAAGTTAAAATTCATCTGCTGAATGTCCCAGTCTGAGAAAAAAATCTGAGCCAGTGATTACACATTACTAGAAGTTGAAAGTGAAATGGTTCCTTCACGTCACCAGCTCCATAGCTATGTTTTTAAACAATACTTAATGTGTTTGATACACTTTTTGTCAAGTTACAAAGTTCTTGAATAATAGGGACGTTTGCTGTTTCTTTTCACACACTGTCATTGTCATACAGCTCTCTCAAACTGACTTGCACAAAGTCTTTCTGAACAGCTTTACGAAAAACCACCAAAGAATCCTGCACCTTCTCTGATGTTTGATCCAAAGCTCCCCGGAGTCAAGAGAAATCTCTCCAGAGGATGCAAGCTCCTGGAGGCCTTAAGTTATTTATTAATTCACAGAACACATAAAACAGAAAATGGGTATCCCCTCGCCTCTGTTCAAGTGCCTTAAGTATAAATGCAGAGAGACTATTAATTTCAATCACACATGTAGTTTTTAGCCAGCGTAACCTGCGGACGTCGAGGTGAGCAGCTCTGATGCCAGCACGATCTGCAGCAGATCGCTCTAGCACAGTGCACAGGGGGTTTCCTGAACTGGGGGAACATACAGAGGAGCCTCTGGGAGAGCTGAGAGAGCCACCAGGAGCCCACAGCTTGCTCAGCAGCCACCGACAGGACTTAGGCAGGGCCAGGAGCAAGGATGGCCAAGCCCCCACATATATAAAAGAAGCCCTTGGGGAGCATGAGTCACTAGGGCATGGCAGGGCAGTTAGCACAGGAAGGGTGCTGAAGCCCTGCCAGCTCGACCAGGGAGCAATGGTATCCACCCAGCAGAAAGCCATGGCCTCTCTAAGCTCTGCACCCACCACGACTGATGCAGCTGCCCAGACCGAGCTCCGGCAGGAACATGCTGCCACCCAGGTGTCAGGCTGCGGGCTGTGCCCTACTCTCATGCCAGTACTGGACAGCAGCAGTGAGCACACCTGTAGGAGGTGTGCCCAGGTAGAGGAACTCCTCCGCTCAGTGACAGACCTCCAGGAGGAGGTGAGAAGGTTGGGGAGTATCAGGGAGTCCAAGAGAGAGGTAGACTACTTGAATCGCACCCTACCTTCCCTGAGACAGGCCCAACAGGCAGACAAGACGCATGATATGGAGGATTCCCTGTCCTCTCTCTGCCTGGCAGAACTCAGTGACTTAAGGGATAGGGGACAACGATGACAAGCTCCTGCCCGGGGCAGCAGGCACATCTCCTCTGTGACTACCCCAACCTCCCAGGTGCCCTTGTGTAATAGGTATGAGGCTCTGCAAGTGGAACCGAACGATAACGAGGACAATGGTTCATCTAGCATGGAGGTGTTGCCGAGGTTAAGTTGGCCTACACCCTTCATCAAAACTGCTTCCATAAAGAAAAAAAGACAGGTCATTTTCATAAGAGACTCCCTTCCGAAGGCAACAGAAGGCCCCATATGCAGACCGGACCCACTTCTTAGGGAAGTCTGCTGCTTCCTTGGGGCCTGGGTTAAAGATGTGAAGAGAAAACTTCCTACCCTGGTACGGCCCTCAGATTATTATCCATTATTGATTTTTCAGGTAGGCAGCAATGAAGTGGCAACAAGAAGCCCAAGGGCAATCAAGAGACACTTCAGGACCTTGGGACTGGTTAAGGGATCAGGAGCACAAGCAGTGTTCTACTCTATCCTTCCAGTTGCAGGGAATGATGAGGGAAGAAAAAGGAAGAGCCAGCAGATCAATTCCTGGCTCCAAGCCTGGTGTCACCAGCAGAATTTTGGGTTCTTTGATCATGGGTTGGTTTGTATGACACCAGGCCTGCTGGCAACAGATGGGATACAGCTGTCTCAAGAGGGGAAGAGGATCTTTGCACAGGAGTTAGCAGGGCTCATTGAAAGAGCTTTAAACCAGATTTGAAGGGGGAAAGGGATAAAAACAGACTTGCTACAATAAGCCAAAGGGCAACATGCCAATGTTTGAGGGACAGTGTGCTAGCAAGGTCCTTCAGTCTGCCGTCTCAGTGGAGGTAGGGGATAGAGATCCATGCAGCAACAAAGATGCAAGGGTTATTGATGTGTTACAAACCATGGACATGCCTGAGAATGGTCACGTAGGAATTAGGGCTTCTCCTCCCGGAAAGGCGGCAGGATCAGTAGCCCAACTGAAATGTATCTACACCAATGTGTTCAGCGTGGGCAACAAACATGAGAGGCTGGAAGGTGTCGTACAGCAGGCAAACTATGACATAGTTGTCATCACATAAACACAGTGAGAAGACTTGCACAACTGGTGTGCTGCAATGGATAGCTATAAATTCTTCAGAAGGGATAAGCAAGGAAGGAGAGGCAGTGGGGTAGCCCTGCATGTTAGGGAGTGTTTTGATTGTCTAGAGCTTAATGATGGTGATGATAGGGTTGAGTGTTTATGGGTAAGAATCAGGGGGAAGGCCAACAAGGCAGATATCATGGTGGGAGTCTGTTATAGACCACCCAACCAGGATGAAGAGGCAGATGAAATATTCTATAAGCAGTTGGGAGAAGTCTCATAATCGCTAGCCCTTGATCTTGTGGGGGACTTCAACATACCAGATGTCTGCTGGAAATACAGTACAGCAGAGAGGAAACAGTCTAGGAGGTTCCTGGACTGCATGGAAGAAAATTTCCTGACACAGCTGGTGAGTGAGCCAACTAGGGAAGGGGCCCTGCTGGACCTGTTGTGAACAGAGAAGGACTTGTAGGTGATGTGGTGGTTGGAGGCTGTCTTGGGCATAGTGATCACAAAATGATAGAGTTTTTGATTCTTGGAGAAGGAGGGGGGTCAGCAGAACTGTTACCTTGGTCTTCCAGAGGGCAGACTTTGGCCTGTTTAGGAGACTGGTTGACAGAGTCCCTTGGGAGGCAGTCCTGAAGGGCAAAGGAGTCCAGAAAGGCTGGACATTCTTCAAGAAGGAAATCTTAAAGGCAGAGGAGCAGGCTGTCCCCGTCTGCCAAAAGATGAGCTGGTGGGGAAGAAGACTGGCCTGGCTGAACAGAGAGCTTGGAAGAAAGGAGGCTGAGGGGAGACCTTATCGCTCTCTACAGCTACCTGAAAGAACATTGTAGCAAGGTGGGTGTCGGTCTCTTCTCCCAAGTAATAAGCAATAGGACAAGAGGGAATGTCCTCAAGTTGCAGCAGGGGAGGTTTAGATTGGATATTAGGAAAAAATTCTTCACTGAAAGGGTTGTCAAGCATTGGAACAGCCTGCCCAGGGAAGTGGTTGAGTTACCATCCCTGCAGGTATTTAAAAGATGTGTAGATGTGGCACTTACGGACATAGTATAGTGGTGGACTTGGCAGTGCTAGGTTAACAGTTGGACTCAATGAACTTAAAGGTCTTTTCCAACCTAAATGATCCTATGATTCCACATTTTCTAAGACCACTGACCAATTCATGTAAAATTTTATCAATAATGACATTTGTCACTCTAGAGCTGACTGGCTTACTCTGCATAGCCAAGATGTAACGGATAGTAAGTCCTATTCTTGGTCCTCTAGACATCCCTTTTCTTCAGAGAGATTCTGAAAAATACTCTCTCCACAGCCTAGACCAAATGTCATGGAAGCCAACAAAGTCTCACTACTATATAACAACAAATAATGCTTTTCTTAATAAGACAACGTTTACTCCTTCACATACCCTAATTTCTTTATTAAGCTTGAATAGAAGTTGCATCAAAAAAACATTATCAGTGACTCAGATTCAAACAAAAAGTCACTAAAGAGAATAATATTGCCCAGAGCATCCTTTCAGCTTTAGGTTCCCTTTAGGTTTATGGGTCATTTGCAAATCTGTTCTGACAGGAATATCAGGCTGCTATATAGCTATAGCAGAAAATTCACCAGAGATTTAAACTCCAGTGAATGTTCAAGATTTGCATGGGCCATGGATGAGATAGCTTTTTTATCAGAGCACTTGGTTAGTTCTAAAATGTCAGCCAGCTCTTCTCACCCATTAAAATGAATTTTAAAAACCTTTAAAAAGAAAGTCTACTTTGTGTGCTAACCAACTCTCTAGGAAGTTTGCTATCTGATTATATACACTCTCTCAAACAATTAAGTTATAAGTGTTTGGTCAGCAGTTGTGAGCATGCAGATTTTCCCCCTAGTTCCAGAACACTTGCACAGAAAAATGTAAACCTTATAGCCTTCCAGCTTTGTAACCCTACTGACACATTTGTAGTTTTTTGTAGGCATGTATCTGAGATAATTACGTAATTTTTTTAGCTGACAAGCAAAACAGATGTCAGACGACTGAATTCTTTGATTCGGGTGCCGATTTGGCACAGCTTTCCCCCTTTTATTATACTCAGATCTGCCTTGTCCATGTTCTCCTGCATAATAAAGTCACTGGACAATTTAGATAGTGAGTAAAATGGCAGAATTCCAGAAAACTCAGTGATTTCAACCTTCTTATACTAAGGCTCTGGGAAGAGCCAGAGCAAAATCCAAGCACGAGAACAGTGCCAGCTTCCACATTTAGCTGTGTGGTGCCTAAGAAGCACAGGAAAACTATGCTGACCTCTGGGAATGTAGTTGCTAGACATGCTCCTCTCCAGAGTCTTTCAGGGAGTTGGTAGAAGGCTAATTAAGGAGACTCCAGCTCAATGTGTCCTGTCCATATTGATGTTTTTCTTCTCAAGCCCCCTCACAGCAGTGACATCAACTAACAAGACAAAACAGGTATGGAAGAAGAATAAAGAAACTTGAATCCTGAATTTATTTTGGCCTCTTCACTTGTTTCTCTGATGAGAGATGATGGAGAGAAGAGTAGTCACATTACTTCACATCAGATATCTCATATAAGCAGCTCTGGACCCTCTGGACCAGCAGAGAAATAGTTTTTTTAGATACTGCCTCAGAAAATCTAATGCCACAGCAATAGAGTCTGACACAAGTCACAGGTTTTAGGATCCTCCTGTCTCCTCTGTCTCTAGCTGCAGATTTTCTTTCCCCTCCTCTTGTGTTATCATTGGCACTTATTCAACTCAATCTGCCCGCTGGTTTATCAACTTGAACCAGCCATTGCAGAGGCACATAACCTTAATGCTACAACAAATAGGAAACACAACTATTGAGTAGGGTGTGAAGGGGGACACAGAGGACCTGCAGTAACCCTTACATAGACCGGCTTGGCTGCAGTGGAACTTCACCTTTTGTTTGATTGCTGAACTGTTCTCCTGATGAGTCTGTGGTCTTGATTACAAGAGGGAGTCAAGAAAGATAACCTCATAGCTTTGCAACCTTGATAACGGGCCTATACAAGGCAAGCTGAACATGCTTTCTAAGACTGTTTTGTCCCTTACTTGAAAGGTTAATGGCTAGCTTGATTCATATCAGAATAAGGTTTTCTGTGGAAGCAAATCATCATGTCAGGTTGCATCAATACTGCTTAATCTTCCCAAATTCTTTTTCAGACCCAGAAGAATTAGCTCTTCTTCAGATCAGAATTAGGGGCTTTTCAATCTAACCTTGTTTCCTTTCTGCTCTAACTCTTACTCTATACACCAAAGATGAGAGTCTTCAATATCAGAAGGCCCCAGACATCAAGCTCTAGAGCAGTGCCAAAAAAGGAGAGCTAAACAAAGGGGTAGTGACAGATACAAGATTCGATACCTCAAAGGGCATCCAGCCTAGAAGTAAAAGTTTTATACCTTTGGAAACATGGAATTCTCTGCCTTCCAATCAGAGCAGTATTTATACAGTCTCAGAGGCACCATAGTTACAAATAAAATGTGAGGTCCTTGTCCCAGAGAGCTTAAATTATTTCTACAATGAGAGATGACAACAAAGAGACCAATGATGCTATGCAAGAGCCAGGATTACAGAAGTGAGAATTTTTTAGATATTCTGTTAGATACCCTTAATATTATATTCAGGCCTCTTGCTTGCTATTTCTCATCCAGCTTCAGTTCCCACCCAGTCCCCTACAAATCGTGTCATATGAGATCCTTAAGTTCTGCTACCCTGAAGGGGAAAATTTTATACTCAGGCCTATTTTAGTGGTCCATTCTCAAGGATAACTAGTTACACTAAAAATCAATACTTCATAAAACCTAGTCACAATTCTCATGTTTTTTTAAAGAATCATCACCCAATTTTGATCTTGGTTAGACTAGGATAAGTCAGGAGTAAATCTTCAGACTTGCAGTCAATTCATCTCAGCTTAAGAACTTACTGCATGTTATCTGAGGCATTTACCTGTCTATGCACATACTTTTATCCCTGGTACATGCAGGATAATTAGTATAAGTATTTTTTGCTTTGACATGAACTAAGTTCTGCCACTTTGCATCACGAAATTAAGAGGACATGCATGGACACTGATGCCAATCAATTCATTAGCAGTTCACCTATCAACCTGCTAAATTATTTTTATATACTTGTATGCCTGAGACTATAATTCCATATTGTCACCCAAGTATAAAATCTGTGTGAAGAAGTTTAAAGTCAGCATGTAAGGCAGAGGTTCAGGCTACAGTCATTGTGAAAGTTCATTTCATAGTATCTGTGATCACGTACTCTAAGTCATGTAGCTGATAATCTGGCCCCCCATGTCTCTTTCTAGAATATGCTTTATGAGTTTTGGTTACTGAAAACATCGTTGAGGGAAGCCACACTGATCTCATTTTTTAATAATCTTGTTTCATAAAAGGCAAAAAGCTAATAGAATAACAAGAAGTTAAAATAATTTTAACGTATTTTGTATAATAGGTATTCCCATATTTAGCAGAATGTGTGTGTGCAAATACACACCTAAACATTTGTCTGCAAATACAACATTTTAAGAAGAAAATGTTTGTTTTACAAATTGGTCAACATTTTAACATGTAAGATGTTCTAACTTGCTAGGCCTTAAGTACATTTCCAAGTCAGTATAAATAGCTTCAGGGTATTTTTCTCCTTTTTCTTTCTTTTTTTCCCTTTTTTTAAAGAGGAAAAATACACGACCTTTCAATGTTAATGAAAAGAACCCCTCCAAAAGCAGGCACTATTTGCAGCACTAAGACATTCCCCCTGAGCATTCAGCTACTGAAGAAACAGTTAATAGTTATAAGCAATATTTGAAGACATTAAATTTAATTCCTCTGAGAAATTCCTCCAACACTACCTGCAAATGAGCAAGACCAGCAGCACGCAGAACTTAAAAGAACCAAGCTGCATTTTAGAAGTCAATTTTAATTTTTTTCCCTGCATTACAAGTTCATCAGATTTCATCTCTATCCTCAAATTCTAAACACCCTGTACAGGTTTGGTAGCCTACGTCCAGACATATTAACGAACCAGTCAACAGAATGTATTTCCTATGTGCCTAAATAGGGTGGAATTAGGAAAAGCAGGTGTAAGATTAGCAGAGAATCCAGAGTAAAGCAAAGATTGCACAGATAGGATTTGAAAGACCCTATAATAATCAGCTCTCTGACAGAATTTAGAGCTGGTTTGACTTATCAAATAAAGTTTCATAGGGTTTTCATTGGAGCTGCTTTTAAGAACATCTGAGGGAGTTGCAAGTATTGTTTGTGTTTGCTTTTCTTGCCTTTTCCTTATAAAAATAGTTGGATGTGGATGAAACCAATATGGATATACGAGAGATTAGAAGCTGAGAGTGCACAATCCTCCTGAGACAAGAACAATCCTGTGTCATATGACACAATAAATCACATACGGTCCTCTCTTTAGAGCAAAGCCATATCTGCTCCTATAGATAAACATAGGTATACATGCAAGGACAAGAACAGCAGCTGGTAAAGAAAAAAATCATCAAATATGATGGTGACAAGTGAATGTTGATACAGGTTCTGGTTTCTAACATACAGAAATAGACTTTTTTGTGGCAAATATTTTGTATGTTTCAAAAACCTGACGTTTGAGGAGGACCACTGTAAACTCACATATCCTAGCAACCTCAGAAACTAGTTTCACCAGAAACATTTTCAGGGGAAAAAACATCAGGAAACCCTAATTGTTTTATTTTAACCACTTCAAAACAAAATGTTTTAAAAAATGTGTCCCAAAACATTACTTTCTTTTGCAAATTTCAGCAAATTAATAAAAATTAATCATAAAATCTTTACTTCTCCCCAGAACTGACAGCCAGGAGGAAATCAAACAAGTTTTTGGACCTTAAATTATGTTTCCTCCATCTCTTATTTCAGACAAACAAAATATCAACCTTCCATAAGTACAATAAAAAAGAACAAAGTCCTAACTCCACAGAAGGCTAAATATTTAAGTCCTAATTAGGTGTGTAACTCCCACCACAGACAAAAGAAGAAGAGAGTTGGTGCTAACCCTCCTTGTAGACCTGGCCCTAAATTCTTTAGAGAATTTAATCCCCCTCAATCAAAGAATCTTTCAGAACTGTAAGGATTAAGCTGGAGGGCCTGGGAATGTTATGCAAATGATTTAATGCATTGTGCACCCATCAGACAAAAAAAAATAACTTGATTTGCAAGAACCCCCTACCTGTGATGCTGTAAATCCCCTCTTGTTAATCCTCTCAATCCCTCCCCCACCTTGACTCCATTCTTTTTTTTCTTCCTTCCTCTAGTTCCTTCACTTTTACCATCTTTTTTTTCCTCTCATTTTTGTTCCAGCAGGCAGATGACCATCTGCTCCCTCTCTGGTTCATTACTTCATATAGAACTTTCCAACTACTTCATTAATTATTACTTGTGTTAATTCAGCACGTCAGCAACCCAATCATAGTTCAGGAGTCTGTTGCACTAATTAACATGCAAATATCAACAAAACAGTGGTCTTTGCAACAGAGAACTACGAAGTACAGTCCTGCAAAGGTACAAACTAAAGTGAGCTCAAACCCAACTATGATCAAGGTTTTGTGTCAGTGACAGAAGAAAAAGGAAAAAAAAAGAAAGAGGAAAACCCCTCTTTTGTTTAAGGAAAGTATTGGCACAGGGTAGTGGATATTCCCTAGAAAGCATCTCCTCCCATGCATGATAGGCACACTGAGAAATCATGTAAAGACACTTGAAAAGGCTGCAAGCAGAAGTGGAGACCAGCATCACAGATTAATCAGAGGCAGCAGTTAAACTCCTAATATGCAGTGAGGTATGGCAAAGGTAGTGAGCTCTAGAACACAAAGGCTGGCAGCCCTATTTTTAGTGTAATAAGCTGGAGAGTGTTTCAAAAAGATGTGTCATATGGCTGAAGCAGAAAGCTAGGTGTCTGATTTCTGCAGCTGCATTCTGAATGAATCGGAGATGGCCATGCCACATTTGTCAGGGCCAGGGGAAAGGACATTGTAATAATTGAGATATGAGATGCTGAAAGCCTGAATAAGAGCATTAGCCCTGTAGACAGCTAGGAAAGGCAGCATGTTAGAGTAGGAATGCAAAAAGAATTGGCCAGGCTTTGACACAACCTGTATAGAAAACCTGGCCTGACATAAACCAGCTTTATGGCTCCCTACAGCTGCAGGCATAGGATCATCATTCTAATGATCATCACCTACAGAGCCAGTCACCTGGATCAAAGAGGAGGTTGCCATTCTGCCCTTCAGCAGTCCTCTTAATCCACAGCAACATATTAAAATAGTAAACAACTTCCTTAAGGCGGCTGAGGAAGACCTCCTCCTCCTCCTTTCTAGTATTAACACTTCAAAAGCAAATGAATCCTTATGCACAGAAAATGACTCAGTGTCCCCATGCACTGGCACTTGCAGTGACTTACTCAGAAATCAGCAAGGCAGACACTGAGTTTTGCTGGTTCAGAACATCAGGCATGTGGCTTACTCCACAGCAACAAAGTGGAAGCCAGAGGGGAGCAGGATTCAGTGCACACCTAAGCATGGGTGAATACAGGCAAACCACGACTAAATTAATAGCAGAGAATATAGCTATATATATATAACTATGAATATATCTACTCATTACAGCAGTATCTGAGTAACTACTATAGCTGTTAATACTTAGCTACACAGCTCTGATGAGAAAAGCTACAGTTCCCAAACATTGACAAGAGATAAGAAATGAGGAGACCTTCAGAGCACTTTCCATCTGTGTGTCCCCCTTGTCAGAAATTTAGGCTGGCATCAGACTTTGGACCAGACTGTAAAAGAAAGAAGGAATCCAGCTCCTATTTAACTCTTGTGAAGCCAGGGGAGCTAGATATCTATAGACCTTCATAGATCCTGACTTCAGTGACTTCACAAAAGACACAAATGAAGTCTAAGGTAAAATAAAACAGTAGCAAGCAGGGTAATACATTTAGGTCTCTTAATCTGCAGGTTAGAATATCACCCAGTAGACCTGTGATACCTGAACAGTGACAAGCAATTCAACTGCAATAAATTCAATGGCATGAAGTCAGAAATGGTGTTATACTGCTTCACGGTCCAGCGGGTAGTCTAAACCCTGACTAGGAGGAAACGAGCAAGAAGAGACTTTTCTAAAACCATATCCATGCTGTTGTAGAGCCTGTCAGCTCCATCTTGCAATGACTTGGAGCCATTACCAAACTCACAACTGCAAAACCATCCCAGAGCTTCCCTCTCCTCTACTCCGTAATGTCAGTGGGATGAAAATTTGATATACCGCTCAGAGGGCTGGGATAGCTGGTCATTAGGCAGTCAAATGCCTAATGTATCCTTTCTCCTTTGGTACATATATATCTGCATATGTATGATTGCATGTATGTACGTACGTATGTGTACATGTATTCCATCAGTATCATTGTATGTATTCGTGTGCGTGTGTGTATCCCATCAGTGTCACACTTCACTTATATATCCCTCTAGAACTCACTGGGTAAGTTACGTAAAGAAATTATGTTACCATTGTTGCAAGTCACGCCATTAACTATTAATATACATCATCCACAAATACCCCCTTCAGCTGAGTTTGATAAAAAAGTAATTTATGATTTTTAATTAAAGGAAAATTAAGCGCAAGGAATGGCAGTCACGTGATTCAATCTAATCACAAGTGTGATGCTCTCCTTTGCTTGGCCTCCATCAACCTCCTATATGCTGCTGACCTTCCATTGATTTAGCAAATGTACACGTTCTCAGCAGCATTTTAACTGAATCTGAAAGCTTCTGAGGAAAAAAGCATTGTCAAATTCATAAGAAAAAAGGCTAGGATTTACACTGGGATTCAGATTCCCATTTCACCAGTGGTCTTACAGATGCAGACAAATTATTTAATGTTTTTAGACCTTTTTAGTCTTTCTATCAGTTGTCTGATCTTGACTATTCAGACATGGATGTTAAGGGCAGAAGAGACCATAGCATTTCTCTTATCTCATACATAACATTGGATGTAGAAGACAACAGCAACTTTGAACTTAATACAGACAGAATAATTGCAATGGATTTCTATCAGATGTAAAAGAAATTCTAAATACACAGAAAAATTAGATACTTCAATACACATACACACAAGCCAGTAAAAAGGAACCTAAATGTGTGAAAAGGCACACAGGTAAACAGGATAACATATTGAATACTTGGGTCCAGTTGCTTGGCTGGCCAGCATTTTTAAAGCTCTCATTTCAGATGAGAGTTATCAGTGTTTTCTTTTGAGCATCAGCATAGAGATTATTCTGCAAGACATCATAAATCCTTTCTGCAAACGGTTACCCTTGACTAAGTTTTATGGTGGATGTCAGGTGTACAAGAACAACCTAGGAATGATATACAGGATATTAATTGTTGTTGACTGCAGTTGCCTGATATGTGTACATTGTTGACTAGAAAACTACCAGGAGGATTTTGTATATATTTCTTTTTTTTAATCTTTTTAATACAGTAGATCATGCACCAATATCTGGTAGGAAAACCACAATGGTATCTGAATAGTATATGAAACCAATACATTAACTACATGTTAAATATGTGGGCTTATATATACTGGGCTTGAGTACAAATTGGCATGAAATGTAAAAAATTACACTTACTGGGGTAAGTAAAACACCTCAAAGGTTTACAGGTTCTAACACCTACTGAAACGACACAGTAGTGGATCTGATGAAGTCCGGTACATTGCCTGTGAGCCCAGCTCATCTGCAGGCTCATAAAGAAAATCTCACCTTCTTGCCAAAAATTTTGCTGTGCTCTCGTTTTCCATGCTGCAATGGTGGGATACTGCAAGAGGAAGCTCTTCTGACATGCTAATAAGAATAATTTAATTTTGCATTCAAAGTGAGTCTTTTTATTGACTTCAGTAGATTTTGGATCAAGATCTGAGACTAGTAAAATGAATGTTAACCAAGTGAGAGCCTATGTGGCTGATTTTCAAACAGTGGAATAGCGATTAAAAATGAGATCCATGGCTTATGAAAAGCTTTGATATATTTGCATTTAAAAGCTTGTAAACCATTCCCAGGACAGGCTTGGGTTCTTTTTTTCCAAGTTTTCATTCCAATTCACTTAATACTCCTCTCTGTACATCCTTATTTTTAATTTATAATGGACCTTGTTCTTATTTTCACCAAAGACCTTAATATTGTACTAAATTAGTAACTGTAATTTAAGAAGGGTAAAAGGCTCTTGTTTAACATGATAATCAAATGTATATTTTTCAAATTACTCCAGCTATAATCACAATTAATATCAGAGCAAAACACGTTAATTATTCTGATTATTACTCAGCTTAACAAGGCTATAGTCTAATAATCAGATCTTATTGCATAAAGGACTTTTGGTCTTTCTTATTCGTTTTTGATTTTCCTGCTTTCCTATCCTACCTTTTATTGTAGCTATTTTAACTCTATTACATGACATCCTTATATAGCATAGGGACATTTTAGGGCCATAGAACAAACAATTTTTAAACAGGCATATTCTTAATACTGCAAAAAGCAAGATCACCTCAAAGTGGTGGGGTAGCAGAGATGAAGCCTCCCTTTCCTTCTTTATGTTCCTGAATCTGGAACAACACTGGTGGGCATATTAAAGTAGTTTCTCTCACATATGCAAAGTCCTGTCTAAATGTAGCCTTTAAGACTCAATAAATACTTTTACTAACTGAACACCGAAGTATAAGCATATTTCCCTTTGAATGACTGGAAGATATGCTTACCCTCCGCAGATATCCTAGCTGTAGATTACATATTTATAACAAATATTAAAATAAATAAGCAAAGTCCTCTCTCCAAAAAGTACCTCTAATTTTGTTTATAGTTATTTGGTTTAATTGGTTGGTGGGTTTTTTGTTTTTTTTACTGCAGGCTTCCAGACCATACTTAAAACTACTGTGCTGACCACTTGCATTCATTAAAGTTGTCAAAACACCGTGCAGGAACAATGCTGGTAATTTCTGTTCTCTCAAGCATTTTTTAGCTTGGCTAATTACATTATCTCTGCCCAAATTTCCTCTGCAGCTTCAGAAAGAGATGATTTCTTTCTTCCTTTCCTCACAAACATTTTTGTAGTTTCACCACATGCTGTTAAATAGACCCAAGTACATTCTGCCCTAGAAGATGTATTTCAGGTACAAAGAAGAAAGGAAATTGAGACCTTTTTGTTTATTTTTATTTCACTGCTTCTTAGAAATGTTCATGATTAAAAAAGAAAACTCTTATCTTCATCAGAAGGAAATTTCTGAAATCCTTCACTTTTTTTCCTAGCTTTAGAAAAGCCAGTCTGGTTATGATTGAACACATTTACACTGTATAAAATCCATAACGCATGCCCTTCAGAGACCTTGATTTGACATTTTCTCTTCCCTTAGGATTATCTTTCCTACCAGATCCTTCAGATTCCTTCATTTTCTCTACTTTTAATTACTATTTCTATTCTGCATTTAAGTTATCTTTCCCAAAGACTGTGCCACTCTCGGAAAAGCAATATTTTTCATCTTCCATGCCTTCCCTCTGCTAAAAAAAAAAAATCCTCTAAAAATACCTATACAAATCTAATTTCAGGAGCAGATGAAGTAGTCCTTGAACATACAGATTTAGATAATTAGTCCATAAAACACTTTGCATTGTTAGCTTATACCAGCTGAGGCTGGATACCAGGTGTTTTCAGATCTGCTTGAATGTGTTTGTATGTGTTTGTTTGGGGGACACACCACTGATCAAAAAAGAATTGACAGTGAAAAGTCTTTCAGAAAAAAACAAGCTACAGATACTTTGAATGACTCTTTTCAATCTAAAACCTTATTAGTAGGTTTAGACTCTTCTCAGTCCTTATGTAAACAAATATGGAAACAAATCCACAACACAGCCCATCAAACACATCCACCCTCACAAATGCATGTTCTAACCCCACAGAGAGCTCTCGCCCCAGTTTGCTTGTCTAAACAGCAGCACAATTTGCTGTATGCCACCAGTGCAGGCTGCTTGATGCCAACCCCCTTTTAAATGCTTTTGCTACTTGGGGGAATTTTCAAAAATGACAGTCAAACTATGTAGCAGTGATGAGCTATAGCTCAGTTCTTTACTTGTGGTTGGTTTTTTTTTTCCCTTGGCAGGTCTTTGAAGAGAGGAGCAATTGGCCATTAAAAGCAAAAAAAGTCAGATGCATAAAAAACCCTGGGCTTTTTTTTTTTAGTTCTCTCTGTTCCCTGAATGATGCCAAGATTCCTCCCTTGCTTTCAAAGGAAAATATCCAAGACCACTGAGAAGGACAACAGAACAGACACACAACTGGGTAAGTAAGGTCTGGAGGGCAGTGATTATCTGTGTCTGGAAAATATGAGGTTTGAAGCTCTATTTGCTTTTATGCTAAAGGGATGCAGGGAGTTACAGAAAAAGGGAGAATCATGAAGAAAAGGAGTATCTTATAGAGGTTATTAGTCTAGCTAATACTATATCTTCAACACTTCAGCTGGTCAATTTAAACTAGGCTCATTATGATCTGTGATGCTTTCATAGACCTCTGGTACCGAAAATTAGGTTTTGGACCAAGGTGGTAGGATAGGCACTTTCCAAGAAGCACAGCTGAAAAGAGATGAAGAGTATTTTGAATAAAAAGGCCTTTGGAGCTAGTAACACTGGGTAGCACTTAAGAACACCTCCAAGGCCCAGAATGATAAGAACAGTCATTCTCCAGTCGTTGTTCAATATTTCACATGAAATAATTTGGGAAAGGGTCTGAATCCCTACTATGCATGTGCCTGTCACATGCACAGACTACACTTGGTAGTCAGTGAACCTCTTCTTACCAACTGTGGCACCTTTTCCTGACAAACTATTCACAGGTGGCTATCAGCAAGTGAAAAAAGAAGGTAGAGATGGAGGCTGAGCTTGCTCTGTGATCACTGCACTGTTAAAACCTCAAGGATCACCTGCCTGCAGGCTCCCTACCTGCCCACCCTTTACGAGGCTGAAAGGAGCGCGTCTGGATATCCCTTCTCTGTGTTGGATCGAAGCAGCTTCAGCCAGGGTGAACCTAACCTACAACCTCTAGTACCCACTGTATTCTCACTTACTGGGTGACAACTACTGGAAGCTTCTCACCATTTCACTCCCCTGCAATGTGGTGGTAACCTGTTTAACCATCAGGTTCACAGATTTTCCTGGCCCCAGACACTACCAATGATCAGGCTGATGTACAAGAAGTACAGTCCAGAGAAGGAAGCAAGACACGATCCTGTGCAGTCATGCATAAAACTGTCAATCTGGCTCAGAGAGATTCATTGCTCATTTGGGTTGCCAAAGCACCAAAGATAGCCAAAAAAACACATCCACCCGCTAGTGACTAAGATAATTACAAATATTCACAGACTGAAGGGAGAAAGAGGTTCTTCCATGTGTTCAAACAGCAGAAAAACTTGTCTTTGCTGCTCTCCACAAATCAGTGAGGTAAAACATTTTATCTGGATTGAAACACATTAAAAAGGAGACTTACATATAAAGAGTATTCACTGAAGGCACTCGCTGAGAGCTGGGTACCTGCCTGACCCTCTGTGCCTCTGAAAAATCACTTCTCCCATTACATATTCATCACCATTAACGCTGTCTCTGATCATGACCACCCTGTCCCTGGAGAACCCCTGGGAAAGAACCTGCATGGGATGAAAGTCTGACCCAAAAGGAAGAAACATGTGGGCTAATTTCACTTTAGATTAAACTCAAGCTGGATCACAGCAGCCTTCAGTGTGAATGATTTGATGGATTACCAAGTAATATTTTATGACATTTAGGGATGGATTTTTCAAAAGGATGAGACATTTTTTCTGAAGGTTTTGCATTTTAAGGAGAGAACAGCTCTTCCGCTGCTTAGAATTTGAAAGCAGATAACCTAGAGAGATGCTGTTCAGGGGGTTTATTTTTATTTTTAAACTATCCTCCACCCCAGCAAAAATAATGTTGTTTTCTCATTATCCTTTTGATGAATCTGCTTCACTTATTCATGTTTTCATAAAACATTGGTGCATCTAGTCTAAGAAATGTCCTTTTACTGAAAGACATGTTTTTCCCATCCTGAGTGGTAGACTGTATATCTCTCACAAAGTAATAATGTATAAGAGTATATAGTATAATGTAGCACCTAATTCATATAATTCCAAACAGAACCTATACACGCAGCTTTACTGTGGCTGTAATTTAGATATATTGAATAATATAACCCTCTTTATAGTGGGAACCTATTTTTTTTATTATGCACATGAATTGACTATTAATAAAAATTGTTTGCACTTACACACCACCTCACCCAAAGAAACTCTAGGAATTTCTCAGTGAAATACATTTCTGTTTTGCAGAGGTCAAGAGCTAGCACTTCCAAGTGCAAAGCATCAATGCAGCTTTTTCAAAGTTATGTGGCAAGTAGGGAAACAGGTAAAGAAATAAACTCAGATTACTTAAATTCTAGATTATTAAACATTCTTACATTTCTTAAAGTCACCTCCCTACTGCTTTGGGGAGGTAAGACTCCTACAGATATGAATATAATTCAGTTAACTTGAATACTGATATCAGTTGAGATGCAGTGACACAGGTTTTAGCCACATAAGGAAAGCACTTCAAGATCCTGGCAGGCTGTTGTAACCTATTGTCCTGGTTTCAGTTGGCATAGTGCTATGTTTTTGAGCTAGGTATGAGAAGAACATCGATAACACTGATGTTTTCAGTTGTTGCTAAGTAATGTTTAGACCAAGTCAAGGATTTTTCAGCTTCTCATGCCCAGCCAGCGAGAAAGCTGGAGGGGCACAAGAAGTTGGCCCAGGACGGACCCAGGGCAGCTGACCCAAACTGCCCAACGGGGTATTCCATACCATGGGACGTCACATCTAGTATAGGAACTGGGGGGACTGGGGGCGGGGGGATCGCCGCTCAGGGACTAACTGGGCATCAATTGGTGGGTGGTGAGCAATTGCACTGTGCATCATTTGTATATTCCAATCCTTTTATTATTACTCCTGACATTTTATTAGTGTTATTATCATTATTAGTTTCTTCTTTTCTGTTCAATTAAACTGTTCTTATCTCAACCCATGAGTTTTACTTCTTTTCCCGATTTTCTCCCCCATCCCACTGGGTGGGGGAGGAGTGAGTGAGCAGCTGCCTGATGCTTAGTTGGTGGCTGGGGTTAAACCACGACACCTACATTGAAGCCTATGCCCCTTTTGGTGGTAGCTGAATCAGCTGAAAGCTACCTTAGGCTGTGTCAGCCTATCACTTGTAGGAGTCAGCTACAAGAGAGACATACTCAAGGCCTAAAGTTTGCTCATTTTGGGATCCTCCTCATCAATGGGTGGTTTTGTGATGGAGATGCCCTAGCAAGTTATAACTACGTATAGCTTTGGCTATACCTACAGTGTCTTCAGGGAGCTAGATAAAGAAAGAGTCTAAACCTTGAGGCCTCCTGACTTAGCTCCATGAGGCTACATTGCTGAATATGCAAACTTGTGACACTACATCTGTTGTCCAAACAGTGGAAAGAACAGCCAAACTCATGCTGCCTGCAGATCCTGCCTGGTTGCAAACACCATCAACATCCTCAAAGAGCCACTTCATGGTTGACTTTTCTGATCAACATCAACCATTCAGTGATGATCAATCACATGCTATTAGCTTAGAATATCCTCACTGAAAGCAAGGGAATACTGAGGCCCAGACAAAGAAGTGGTTTGTTTTCTCCCTAAGTTTCCTTCTAGCACACACTCAGCATGTTTGCAAATCTCACCCTTAGAGTAGGCTTAGGCTCATTCTTGAAATACACTGAGAAGGCAGCCATACTTACATAAGAACAGGTGTATGTAGCATGATTTTAGGGGCTCTAATATCACAGAAACAAACTGAGCAGTGGACAAGTTTTGGAATCTGGAACGCTCCCAGAAATGACCTAGCCACCTTAGACATTTTTTACTCACCTCTTTACTCATGACTCTGCTAGTGCTTTGCAGCATTTTCTTTTCTTTTATTCATAGCCCTTGCTTATTACATCTGTAACCACAGCCTCGATCTGAACAGCTAATGGCATGATACTAATTACAGGGTCAAGTAAACGGGCAGGTTGACACAGCTAAAAAATAATACATGCACTTTTTTTTTACTTTGCTGTCTCTGGGTTTGTGGGTCTCTACTGTGACAAGCATGGTACACGCTGCTAGCCAGTTAACATACACTGCTTGATCATTATCAACCACTAGGAGAGAAAGAAATGCTTTTATAAACCTTCTTTTTCTGTTTATTTAGAGGATGCGAGCTGCAGAGATACTGTGGGAAGGAAGGTACACCTATCCAGTGTAACTAGTGATCATAGCTACAGACTTTACCTGCATGCCAAATTTATGTCAGATGATTTTAATTTTCAACCAAATTCTGCATGTAAGGATGACCCTTCCAACTTTATTTTGTTGTGAAGGGAAAATGTTTATTGCCATACAAGACCTGTATAAAGGATAGCAAAAGGATCAGGGTTACCCATCAGCTTAGATATGTGATGTCAGTGAGTTAATAGTGTACACTTGCACTCATGGTAAGGTTAAAACTGAAGAAGGACTTTTTGATTACCTAGAACTGGAATTAATAGCTCATTGGGATATATAATGCAATTCACATGTTTCAGAGTTACTTTTCAGGCTGCCTGCAAAATCAGGAAATTGTTACGTACACTCCTAAGACATTTAAAAGTACTTTAATGGAAATATGTCTTAGTATAGCATGAACGCAGGTGCCTAGTCCAAACCTCTAGTACCTGCTACCTCCCTCCTAATGCAGGCAATGATACCACCTGTCACAGTTTGCAGTGTGAAGACAGGGTGGGAGATTTCTCAGAGTAAGGCAGTTGTTTCCTGTTACACATTGGCTTTTCCTAGCTGTCAGAGCAGTAGCTTGGTATCAGAGAAAATGATGTAGAAGTTAAGCAAAAACCCAAACTCAGACTAACCCAGCTAGAAAGGCTTACAGAGGGTGAAGACACTGCTTCGGTAACAAAAATGTGATTACAAGCTTCAGTCCAAATTCAAACATTGTTTAGACACCAATAACCCTAGCTCAGGTGCTACTGAACCCCATAAAGCTTATGACATATTTTGTTCTATTATTGTTCATTAAAAAGAGGTTCTTGGACTTTTTTTTTTTCTTTTAACTCTACCATCATCTTCAGTGGTTCTCTTCAGCTATGAAAGAAACTTCTAGCAAGTGAAAAGGCTGAGGTGAGTTCTACCTCTTAGCCTTCTCAGGAAAGCCTGAATACAGGAAAGCCTCAATACTTCAATTTCTTTTTATGTTGGCTATAATGAATCAAAGTTGGTTTTATCCCCCATATAAAAAGACTTAATAATTAACTGATGTTGCTTTGGATTTGTAACGTTAAAGCACATAATGGCACAGATGATAAACTGCCTCTTTATCAGGCAAACCTAGTTGCCTCCTGCTGGCTTCAAATGATAGAAAGTTTGCATTCATCCCTGGGGGGGTTAGCTCCCAAGTCATAATCTTTTACGTACCTCTTCCAATGGCCAGGAAAGAGAAAAAAAAGGAAATAGGCAGGGGTTTTAGTTTATCCCAAGGGAAATTTCAAACCCTTCTATAAAATACTTTTTATTTTTACTTTTCGATATATTTTATTTCCCCATAATATATGAAATAGTATCTAGCAAGGCTTGACAAATCTGTTCCTGCAGTTAATAAAAGCCCCCAGTTCAGAAAGTTTTATTTTTCCAGGTTTATTAGACATAAAAATCAATCTTGAGCCAGATTCACATCTAAAAACCTTCTGGAACTAGCAAAAGCAAACAAGCAAATAGAGCGTTAGAAGTCCAGAATGCTGTAAAGGACTGTCAGTATTTCCAATTATCGGTAGCCTTGTTCTAGGGAAGATGGTGAAAAAGTGATTCTCGGAATCTGCAAAGAGATGGAAACCTTAAGATAAAAGGTACATGTGAACCCAAAATGCACAAGCAACTCTTTCCTAACACTTGGCATCCTCCTTGGACCAGAGAAGGTTGGTTTATCTCTTGTTTCTTCTTAACAGTGAAGCTACTTAGTGGCTGTTCACAGGTTTGGTTCATTTAAATCACATCTAGTGGGGGGAAGAAAAGGACAGTTTCAACCCACAATGAGGGAGGAAATCTAATGTTTCATCAAATTCCACAAAAGGAAGAATATGGGCCCAGGAAAAGCATTGTTCATAATTCTAGTTATTCAAGATACCTGTCCTGGTTTCGGCTGGGATAGAGTTAATTGTCTTTCCAGTAGCTGGTAGAGTGTTAAGTTTTGGGTTCAGTATGAGAAGAATGTTGATAACACACTGATGTTTTCAGCTGTTGCTAAGCAGTGTTTATGCTAAGTCAAGCATTTTTCAGCTTCTCAAGCCCAGCCAGCAAGAAGGCTGGAGGGGCACAAGAAGTCGCGAGGGGACACAGCCAGGACAGCTGACCCAAACTGGCCAAGGGGATGTTCCATACCATGTGATGTCATGCCCAGTGTATAAACTGGGGGGAGTGGGGCTAGGGGAAATCGCTGCTGGAAACTAACTGGGCATCAGTCGGCAAGTGGTGAGCAATTGCATTGTGCATCACTTGTATATTCCAATCCTTTTATTATTATGTCATTTTTATCATTGTCATTATTAGTTTCTTCCTTTCTGTTCTATTAAACTGTTCTTATCTCAACCTACGAGCTTTACTTTTTTTTTTTTCCAATTCTCTCCCCCATCCCACTGGGGTGGGGGGAGTGAGTGAGCAGCTGCATGGTGCTTAGTTGCTGGCTGGGGTTAAACCACAACAGTACCACACAGAGTTTTGTAGGTGAAGTAAAAACTAATTGTTGGTCCTACCCACACACACTCCTAGAACTACCTGTGACTTATCTAAGTCACCAAGTGTAAATTTATTTGGTGCCAGCTGGTAAATGAAGGTCTTGATGATTATTTGACTTGGACATGAAGGCATGGAAATCCTTCTGCACAAAAATGTCGAAGTATGGTCCACTAACTTAGTAGAATCTTAAAAGACTTGAGCAAAACAAGTGAGTAAGCAACCAAAACAGACTGCCTTATACCAAAAACAGGAAACAAAAGGAACCAGAATTTGCTCTATAGTTATCAGAGAAGGAGATACTTGCAGGTATTATACTAGCGTATACACAACATGGCTGTTTTCTAAGCAAGTCAAATTCTCTTGTAATTAGACTTGTGCAAACTGATAGACACTAGATTTTTCAGATTTCTTCATCATCATAAAAATTTAGAAGGCTCTGGACAACTTACTGATGTCTGTTTTATACCCAACCATCTATACCATAAGCCTGTATACTATGCTGGTCTTAAAACAGAATTGCCTTCTGTGATAAATATCAAGATAATGTATAACTTTATCCTTAAGAAGTGTTGAGGGTTTGGCAATAGGTTGAACATACAAAGTTTTCATAAAACCTCAAAGATCCCAAACAAGAAGAGATGGCAAAAAGCAGACACCTGAACACATTTTTCAAAATCCTGATTTTTCACAAAAACCAGTCTGACAAATGTCTGGCTCTCCAGACAGACATCTTCAATAGAGGAAAAAAACCTCCATACTCAATCAGCAGTTGCTTCTACCCTTACAAATTCCAACTAAAAGAGGAAACATAAGTTAGTGAAAAGACTTAATGAGCATGAAAGTATAATTTTACAGCAAGCATTTTAACCACAATATGCAGTTTTGCTGCTAGTATTACAGTCTTAAGTTTCTAGTGGTTTGTATTACAAGAAAGGACAGGCCTTGAGGCTCAAGACACTTGCCAGGTACAGAGCTTTCCACCTTTCTCCCCTCAACTTTCAGAGCACAGTAGTTAAGTACTAGCAAGGCCCACAGCATGTTTGTTCTTCAGTTGCTGGCAAATCTCTGCTGTAGAATAACTGCAGCACATTAGTTGAAGGAAGAAATCAAAAAGAGGAAGCAAGTAAGCCATGCCATCACATAAAACATATCTATTCTTTCACTCAGATTTTTCTTATACTCCTGATAAGTGAAAGAGAGATTGATTTAAAAGCTTTATTAAAATCATGTTGTTTTCCCCAAAGTATATAGGTATGTTTTGGAATTTTCACTTTTGCTATCTTTAGCAAAGTTTCAGTAATAAAGAAAAGGAGATGAAAATACAACAAATTCTACCTGGCAAAGAGCCGAAGCTCCAATTACAGCAAGCACTATGGGAATAAAAGTAATAGATTTTAATTGGTGCCCAAGGGGAAAGGTCAGTCTCCTTGGAACAATGGGAGTCTTTGGTGGTAATTGACTGAATGGTCCTGTGAGAGCTTGTAAATGTCAGTAAAGCACTTGAAACAGTAGCAAAGGGAAAGGTTTGGCATCCTGGAACATATGGAAGAGTTTTGCTGGTAGAGGTATTACAAAAAAGAGAATGGTGAAACACTTTAACAAAGGACATGACTTGGAAGATAGCTCTCAGCTCCAAGGTCCGAAATGCCAGATGTTTCAAAAGGTGTGGGAGAAATGTATTTATTTTCAAGATAAAAAAAGGAATATTGCAGTCACACTGGTGTTAGACACACAGGGAGCTGGGACAGCAGACGATTTGTGAACTTTGCCCAGTGCTACATTGGATGACTGATTTAAGCTTCCTCTATCCCTCTGCAATGGCCTAGTACTACTCTTCTCCCAAACAGGCTTTGGATAATGTTTCCTTCTTTCCTTTCTGTAGGTTTTTTTGTGTTGAAAAGATTTTTTTTTTTTTTCCTAGCAATACAAATGAAGGGTACAAACTTGCATGAATGGGATGAATGCAGTTTGGGATTCCCTGCAAGAAAGGAATGATATAAAAGGAGGTCATATCTTCCAGAATTACATGAATTAGGAGAAAAGATGATTTTGTGGCTAGGATTGCAACCAAAATCCTGTGTTCAGTTCCTGACTTTGCAGCTGATTATTTTCTGACCTTAGCAAAACATACATTTGATCTCATTCATAGACTAGGACTGACAATGTTTCTTCTCAAGTACCTATTAACACAAAATCCATAAATGACCGAGGGTCTCAAGTTGTAGACAAACTGTTACACTTCCTTCTCCAGTTGATACTGTCTGGCTGCCTTTGGTTCATCTGCAACTGTTCTTTACTTTCTGGGAGCTGAACAACATTACAATAGAGAGGGCATATGGATGTGTTTGCATTTCTTCTGTAAGTGCCAAAAGCTAAGCATAGACTACTGTCCTTCAGGTTTGCTATGCTATCGCATTCATTATTTACCATTAGTAATAGTAATAAATGGGAGACAAGTTGCACACCAGAACCCAAAGGAACAGGTGCTGTTCAGACATGAAGGGAAAAAAAAAAATCTATCTCCAAAGTTCTTAACTTATAAACAGGACAGAAGAAACTTGGGCTTGATGCAGAAGGATGAGTCACAATAATATGACATTAAGTTCTTAGTCCTGCATAATATCCAGGAACAGCTGTAAGCCCATTGCCATGCCTATTAAGGAACAACTTCCAGTGGACTGTCTTCATGAGAAAACTACATCCAGAGTAGACAACATGCTTGAGAGTAGATTTCACAAAGTGTTGAACCTATGATCAAATAGAGAGCCTAACATCCACACCACGTGCTCAAGGCTAAATCCTCTAAAACATATTCTGGCTGAAAAAAACCAACACAACAAAATAACATTCAATCTTCATGCGATTTCCTGTGCAAAGGAGCCCTAAAACAGGGAAAGGTGGGGTTTTTTTAATCTTGTCTGCTGAAGATACACGTCCTAATTTTGGAGCAAGATTAGTTAGCAAAAAATGAGGCAGGTTCTGTTGTTAACTGTGCAGTTTCATGTAGAATATATCCCGTTGGTTTCTATCTGTATCTTTGGTCTGTGTGGAAAAAAAACATTGATACCAGCACTTAAGCATCTCACCATTCAGCAGGAGAGACAAAACCCTGAGAAATGCCTGCACGTAGGGAATTTGGGATGCAAGGACCAGATCACAGTGTATTCTCATGTTTCTTTGCACATATTCCTGAAGATTGTCCTCCCAAGGGACTAATGTCTGAAAGTTCTTGCTCCATCCAAATTGCTCAGCTATTGTAAATTACTTAAACTTCTAGTATCATTCTCCTCTCCTTTTTCAATTGCCATTTGTTGTTCACTGAATTCCCTTCTAATTCTCCTTATTTCCTCTGATGAAGGAATTAGGTATATGACTGGAGACTGTGAACAGGTTTTTTGTGTACGCAGAGGCATACAGAGACCTAAATACAGAGAATTCAGCATTTTACTGTATTGAAACTGTTAAGGGAAGACTTTTAACAACAAAAGAATCAGTAAAGTGATTAAGAATGTAATTTAAGTATCATTAAGTTCCATTGTTTTCAGTAGGATTTATCTTGGTAAAACTCTTAAGAATTTAAAAGTGGAAATATTTCAAAACAAAATTATTTTAGCTTTTCACCCCCAAAATATTGTCAATTTAACATGAATCTCTTCAAGACAGAAAAGCCTTGGATGACCTCAGCAGAAAAAAAAAATAGTCTGAATAGGATATAAGTGCTTTCAATCAACAAAATTTTTCTTTCTCTAAATAGCAAAATCCATTATTCATAATGTTCTACATGCAATAGAACACTGTAAATTTGATTCTTTCTTGTCAAGTAATGTGTTAATTTACACGTTTCTTATCTTTTGAAGCTACTCCACCACCTCCAGTTTTTTAACTGCACTTGCAGCTTAAGAAAAAGCAACAAAACAATGTATTCATTCCCAAAATTATTGGAACAGTTGGTCATACTCAAAATTTACTATCAAGTATTTCTCTCAAATCCTCAGATGTCCTTCCTAGCAAACATACACAAAAACACTGTGAAGGTACAAGTGTGCCCTGAACATTCACCATGGTCTGACTACCCTCCCCTATCAATGAAAAAATGCTTGGGAAACAGTGGTCTACAGCTTGATCGATTGTATCAGAATACACAGCAAGAACTCCTCTGATACTTCTTTATGAACATAATTTGGTCTATCCAGTTAATGTCAATCTCTCTACACTGCCTCCAATTATTGCCATTATCACTGCTACACTTCCTCAACAGCTTTCTCTCCTTTGCTGTCACTTATACCTAAAAAAATCCTACCTTTATCCTACCTTTAAAGAACCATTGACCACAATTCAGTACTTCTGAACATGGTAGAAAAGACTCCTCCACAGGAAAACTGGGTTTGTCCAAATTTGTGGGAGACCTGTACCCATGTGAAAGCCAAGTCATGGTAAACAGAAGAATAATTCTGTGTGTTCCTACCCCCAGCCTCTCTATGCCATTATTCTCCAAGTTGTAGTAGGCATTGCATTTTCCTTGCTTTCCAAGCTATATGCCCCTCCTAAATGTTTTAATTCCTTTTTTTGCTACTAATGAGAAAAAGGTGGAGAGATGGGAAT
Source organism: Buteo buteo (assembly GCF_964188355.1). Taxonomy (NCBI): domain Eukaryota; kingdom Metazoa; phylum Chordata; class Aves; order Accipitriformes; family Accipitridae; genus Buteo; species Buteo buteo. The sequence continues at coordinate 57,630,659 of NC_134174.1, forward strand.
CAAAAGACTCAAGAGACAAAAGTATGGACTATAGCACCTTATTTTCAGTAAGTTTTGACCCTTGAATTCTGTTTTATCTTTGACTTCTTTTTTTTCCCCCCCTCTTCTGGCTCTGGGAAATCTCTCTCTGTCCCTGCAACAAGAAACCTAAACCTTTCACTTAGTAGCACTAAAAGGAAAAAGTTCATTTATGTTTTTTGCAATGTCTTTTCCATACCAGACACTGAATTATTCCCATTTTCTCTGAGAAATTTGGATGCTTCCACAATGACCTGTTATTCTCGATATGATATAAAGTCATCACTTTTTGGTCTCTAATTCTCATGCTATCTGCATACAAGTCAAATTCAACATTTTCTTAGTAGTAGACAACTTTCTAATTATATCCATTAATCTTTCCCACCACTCACCTCTCTTTGCATTTACCAGCATTTATCTGTCAGAAGTTTCATAATCAAGAATATTTTTTTTATTTTTCTTCACTTTCTTCTCCTTGTACTCCAAGTACAGCTAGACAGAAGGTATAACATTCAAGTATCCTGTCATTTAGTCATTCATTTCTTCATAATAACATATCTAGACTACAGAAGGAGCGAGCAATTACAATCTGCTGGAAAACATGCCCTACAGATTACACTATCTCCTAATTAAGAGATACTACGTATGACTTTGTTACAGGCCTGGTAAGGGAGGGTTGAGTTCAGAGCTTCTACAGGCAATATTCATACATTTGTTATTTTTTACGTTATCAGTTCCAGGCCCCAACAAACCAGCCATCGTATGGTTATGCCATAGTATCGTGCTATTTTTCCCTTTAAGGCCAACTTCTGAAGTCATATAGTAACAAAACAATTTCCACATTTCATGACCAAAGTAGTATGTTCCTACCACAACAGAGCAGTGAAACGATATAAAAGTGAGATGTAGGTATGTATCTTTAATGGCTCAAAATCCGGAAAGTAAATGAAAACAACCCTGCTGTACATATTTTTAGTCCAACTTCATGGGACACTGAACAAGCTGATTTTCAACTGCTTGGGGCTAGTTTTTCATAGCGGGGGCGGATCAATATTATGGCAACTAGCTTTTTTCCTGGTTTAAAAAGCCTGTCTTACAGAAATGGATGGAGCTACAAGTTTGACAATAAGACAGGTCTGCTCTGTAGTTAGAAACATTCTTGCGCTACCATCAATCCCAGCTGTCTGTATTTAGGCTGCAACTAACAACATATCACTCCTCTGCTCTCTAAGCTGCTGGCATGTATCATCCCTTGCCAAAAGGGATATCATCTGTTCCAGAATATTTGGTAAATCACTGAGGAATTAAAAAGGGGTAAACGAATTGAAGGATATTTAACAAGGTATCATCTTGCATAAATTTTAACTGTCCAGTTTGTAGAAAACAGGGGTCAGAGTCAGAATGGAAAGAACACCTTTGAAACCCTCCTCAGCCTGGGTGAATCTTGGCTCTAAAGCTGAATTCCATGGTTCATACTTCCCCATCATTAGTTTCAACACTCAGTGTGCCCTTGGAGACTTCTGTGAGATACAACGGCATACTGTAGTACTACTTTGAGTGGGAAAATGTCAAAACTGCCACTATTTTTGATAGGCTTACAAGAGCAGCAGCAGAATAAATGGGCTTTGATTTCACTTCATATCCAAGAAGAGATATGGATGTAGAAAAATGGCAAGGGCTTTGCGTGTAATGGCTATTGTGAGAGCTGTCATATACTATAGCCATGAATCAGGAAGTTTGGTAGTGAATGCTGCCAGACACTTCAAAAGTAGAAATATTCACTTTCAAAGATGAGACTCTGCCTTCACTTTGTTAACACAGACCAAATGCTTGTTAATTACTGGTTTCCCATTAACTCAGTATTACAGATGAACAATACAGTGCCAGCTCTTCAGTTGCTGACATTTTGCAGGTCTTTATTGACTCCAGCAAAACTCTACCAAACTACAGCTCTGTTAGATCATAGCCAAAAGATATGAGGAACAATCTATTTTCCTAAACTAATAAAAAATAATTTGGCTTTATCCTTGTTTTCATATGGAGTGGGGGGCAGAAAAGACAGTCTTCTGAAATAGAAATCAAGTCTATTCTTGATTATCTGGTACACAGGTAGAAGCATTGGTCTTGAATATAAAGATATTACAAGCAGAAGTGAAAATTGTAATATATGTATTATCATAAGGATAAAAGACTTTCCAGTCACCACCAATAGTGGCTTGTAATAACAGTAGAGTTACTACATCATTATTGCTGAACTGCAGAAAATGAAAAATTTCTTAATTTGAGCAGTGAGACATCCCTCCTCCTGTGGGTAGTGAACTGTTTACACGTGTATAGTGTTATCAGAAGTCCACTGAAGCACCCCTGCAGTCCAAGATAATAATTCTGATCCTTGTAGGTTCAAGATTTCAAGTCTTTTCTGATCAGGAGGTGAAATCTTAAGCCAAAACTGCTGAATGAAGCAAATTTAGACAAGTGTATTTAGAGAAAAGATACAAGTGAGAAAGAACCCCTATGTTCTTGCACTGGAAGACCATTAGAGAAAAGGCATGTGTAGTGCTATCTACCCCAAACTGCCTATCAGATCAGCAAAACCAGTGGATGAATCCCACCCCACATTCTCTTGACTCCCTCCCTCCCAAATATTCTCTCTGAAGTAAAAGATGGGGCTATGAAGAATCATTACCTGGGGTCATAGCATAGAAGACATTTAAAACAAATCTGGGGGCTTCTTCATATACCTTCCTATGCTATATGGGGGTTTAATTCAAACAGACATTTTCCTTTGATGAAATTTATGTTTCAATCTGCAAAACACTTCAGTACAAGGTGGCTCCTGCCTTTCAAAAGGTAAGAAAAGGCTTTCATTAGACATCTCCTTGAAAGCTCCTGGACACTAGCTATATCATTTAAAAACCAAACCAAACCAAAAAACAACACCACACCACCATTCACATCTGTGAAACAATGCCTTTTTGGTATCTTATGACTGTCTCTTTGAGGGCTGCACTCACAGCCTGCAGCTAACAAGGACCTTTCCTTCCAAACGAAGAGAGCAACAGAATAATTTATTTTATCTCTGCAAGAGTGGACTGCAATAGCACTTTAGGCTATTGGCATGACTGATCGACCGTAGACTCTGGGTCTCCCACTGTGCCTAATTTGCTAAGGATGCCATCCCTTGACAGCCGCAGGATCTGGCTCAGTCTACAGTGAGGTGTGCTTAGAGCTCTGCTGAGCTCTAACCTCTCCCATATAAACTGATAGTCTTCACACTAAGATTTGTAGAGGCCTACAAGGAGGACACCACTGGAAATAACTAGTTTTCCTTGACTATAAAAAAATCAAGACCTGTCATCACGTCAGACTTCTGAAAGCTTCCATGGCAAGACAGGTCCGAGAGAAGATTTTTAGAAGTGTTCCCAGTCTGATTTTAGCAGCTGAGGGTAGCAGCTTCTAGAGAAACAGCAATGTCAGGTGGAACTGTCCATCTCTACAGACGTTTTCCCCAACTCTGAGGAGAGCAGGTGCAAAGGCCAGTGTAAAGAACGCAGTTCTGGATCTTACCCTTTATACAACTGGGCAGTTTACATTCCAAAACCAGAACCTCATTGAAGCAAATTAACTCCTCTAATACTGCAGGATACAAAGTAGTACTCAATCATTCCCATTTCAGCTAATACGGGTGAATCTTCTTCTGTCTTGACTGATAGAAACTTTTGCCAACTATGCTTTCCACCACCACTACCCAACACCAGAAAGAACAGAAGGCTGTGCCGCCATTCCTTTCATTTAAAACTCATTAATAGAAGTGAATTTGAAGTAGTTAAGGATCTAGACAGCATTGAAATCCATGCAGTTATATTTACAATAAATATCTGCTATCTTGGAGCTACACACACAAGGACAGTGCTTAACATGCTGTGATAAAGGTGCTAATCGCGACCACTAAATATAAAAGAAGAGGAAGGCATCTGTAATCCATTCATCTTTAGAGAGAAAGAAAAGAGGACACTGTACCTCACAGCAATTAAAATCTGAACAGTTGGAGGAATAAAGGGAAAATTCAAGGCAGGCTTGCAGAAAAAAAGGGAGAAAGAAAATAAAAAAAAAACTAACAAAATTTCAAACCCACAGGAAATATCTGGTGCACTAGTCCTATTAATAGCATAAATGTTGCTGGCAGATACTATCACCCAGCATTTTATTAATTAACTGGAGATACACAGATACAAGGGGTTTGAAAGTAGAAAAGGAATGAGCTGCACAAACTGGCTCTTTGCAAAGAACACAGTGTGCTTTGTACAAGGATACAGTGTCTAAATTAGCCAGCAGCACTTCTTGAGTCAAAGAAAACCTCTAGTTAAACCAATTGTAGAGTCCCCACCACCACTCATTCACTTTTTATTTGCATGGGTCTACGATTTTGCATGCAATGCTTAAAAACAACCTATCTGAAAGTCTTTTATAAAGAAAGACCATAAAACAGTGCGTGTGAGTTTCTGGGAAAGTGAATGACAAACTTTTGCGAAAATGGATTTTCAAGATATCAGCTTGGATTTCTATTTTAGTTTCATTTTTAACCCACCATTGCATTATTCCCAAACACTATTTCTTCATGTAGAAGTATTTAAATAATTTTATTTCCCCTCACAAAAGGCTCTATGAACCTAACAAATAAACCAATGTTGACATACCTAAGCCTAGGGATTTACTGCACATTGGGGATTCTCTCTTCCAGAGACTTGTTGACAAATAGTCAAACAGGCTTTTTCTCTTTGGCAAGATCCATGCGTTACAATTTTTTTTCCCCTGATCTGTGTCATCAGTCATACCACCAGGTAGTAGAGTAATTCAGTGAAAGGAGAGAATACAGAAAAACAGGGTTTCCACCTCTCTTACTGCCAGCGGTTATACATCGCTATGTTACTCATCATTTTGTGTAATTTCCTTAAGAAAATACTGTAATTCAGAAAAATACCAAGCAACTGCAATAGGTCATCAGTTTAAATTGTAAATAACGGTTGACTTTGTTCTCATCTTTATTTTCAAAGCATCCTTTTGTAATACAACATTGCCTGAAATGTCTGGTTAAAGGATTTAATTTTGTTCAATAAAAAGACAAGAATTGGAAGTCGGAAGCTTTTAGAAAGAAACTGGCATTCACAGACTGTGGGAAGCTCTGCAAATCCTGTGTATTTATAGATACTTTTTTTTTCTAGATGGAGAAGAGCAAATAAATTATAACAAACAATTTATTCAACACATGTTGCTGTTTGTTCTTTTCCAGAATGTGAAAATCATCAGAAATTCATGAACAAATCTATTAACTATTTGAATAAATCCAGTTACGTGCATTCTACAGTTCATTGTTCCAACTGCTCTGCTTTGCAAGGAACAGACAAGACTACATACAGGATACATTTGTTATTTTCACTAGAAGCAATCAGTCTTGAATCAGCAAAGTTCAACATTTACCTTCTGTTTCAACAGGACTATTCCTAAAAGTTAAGCATGTGCTAAAAGGATTTTTTTTTCGAAAGAAGGCAGCTTCAGTAAGTTAAGTACATACTGGCCCCAGTAATGAATCACTCTTGTAGCAAGGTCTCTCATCCAATAGCTTCAAGATAAAAAATGGACTATTTCTTTTCCCACTACTGAAGAGGCCTTTTCTCTCTGCTAAGGAATGCCTTGCAGAACAAAGAACATTGAAGGCTGCAGGTGCAGTCAGAAAAATCACTTACCACATATAACAAATATTTAGGGAAAACACGCTGTTAGCATTTGCCCAGTATTAACAGCAGCAGTGTATAAAACCTTCACATGAACTGTATGAGTGTTATAAAATTCGTGGATATTAGAGTAGTTGAGTCCATTAAAAAAAAAAAAGTCTGCAGCTACCCATCCAGCCCACGTTAGCGAAACAAGATGCAACTTTCGAAGTAACCAGAGTTTCTCACAGTGTTATCAGAATTGCGGGGAGCAGGGGGATCAGGTCTCAGGATCCATAGGTTTTTGCTGAAAATGTTCTTGGTGGCAAAATTTGTAAATATGTTTCCTTCTGCTTTTCACTCCACAGTAGGTATGATAAAGACCCTGAGTTTTAGTATTTTTGCTTTCACTGCGAAAGTATTTTTAGAGCGGAAATACAACATAGCTCTACACTCTCTCCCCCATGCCCTCTTAATTGCGGAGGACTAGCTAGATGCCCAAAGTTAAACATTTATTGGAGGTATGGCCTGATGTTCTACAGAAATAGACAGCATAAGCAGGCCCTCCAAAAGTTCTCCCTGCAAGCCTAATTCTGCTCCTGCTGAAGTAAGTTTTGGAAATTTCAATCTTAGACCCTTACATAGGTCCTTTCATCCCAGGTGTTGCAGCTTTCCTCTGGCACTGTCCCATATTGATTATAGGCCAACTTTAGTACATTCTACTGCCAGAACAGGCGGTTCCACCCTTCCACCTGAAAGCTTGTTCCTTTCATCAATTTGGTTTTTGAGCTGGAAAGGGATTAGTTTTCAGGCAGATTAGTCCTTGATCCAGCTCACCAGATGGCTACACAATCAAGAGTAGCAATGCGAGGAAAGGAGTGGGAATCTGCAGCCAGAGGTGGTGAAGGATTTTCAGAGCCCGCCTGCACTTAAGTTGGCTTAATATGCTTGCAAAACCCTTAGTTTCTTCTTAGGTTTCTCTGCACCACAATAGCTAAGGGATTTTGCCCAGCTAAAACCCTTCTTAGTTCTAGAGAACAATATTATTACTCTGCAACAAACAGCAGGCATGATTATATATGTGCACCCTCCACAACACAGTCTGTGTGCCAGTAGACCTACCTTTACAAACCTTAAGTGTGATCTGATAATTTCACTCTTTAGCTTCTAGTGAAAAGCTTCATATCTTCATCAGGGATCAGCTGCAATGAGATGACATCTCTCCACTAATTTGGGACCATTTTATCTGACTTTCATCAGAAGACTTGAACCCATATTTTTTCTCATTTGTTTTTGTTGTTGTTTAACCCCAGCCAACAACTAAGCACCAGGCAGCTGCTCACTCACTTCCCCCCCACCCAGTGAAAATTGGGAAAAGAAGTAAAACTCATGGGCTGCGAGAATAATGTTTTAATAGAACAGAAGAAACTAATTATGATAATGATAACACTAATAAAATAACAGCAGTAATAATAAAAGGATTGGAATATACAAATGATGCACAGTGCAATTACTCATCACCTGCCAATCAATGCCGATTTAGTCCCCAAGCCCCCATCCCGACTCCCCCCAGTTTATATACTAGATGTGACGTCCCATGGTATGGAATACCCTGTTGGGCAGTTTGGGTCAGCTGCCCTGGCTATGTCCCATCCGAACTTCTTGTGCCCCTCCAGCTTTCTTGCTGGCTGGACATGAGAAGCTGAAAAATCCTTGACTTGGTCTAAACATTACTTAGCAACAACTGAAAACATCAGTGTTATCAACATTCTTCTCATACCTAGCTCAAAAACATAGCACTATACCAGCTAGTAGGAAGGCAATTAACTCTATCCCAGCTGAAACCAGGGCAGTTTTGATTATGATCATTTATCTCTCCACCCCTACACCTTTTTCTAGTCTTGATAATCATAGCAATATAGGTAGGTATGAAGAATCAACCAGGTGGCATTACAAAGGTAAGTGATAGTCAACTTCTTTTTTTCTGAGAGTCTTCCAGAAAAACCTAAATTCATGACTCATGCCCAGAAGTGCCTGTTTCTTTTGAACAAAGAGTTAAACATGCATTAAAAGAGAACAAAGCTAAACATTGTCCTCTCTGGTTAGGACAGCTCCCTCCTCCTTTCACAGTTTGTCTTAAAGAATACGTAAACGTTTCAGTGTAATGAAAACAGCATCATAGTGACCTCAGCTGCCCAAATATACACAGCCTCCTTTAGAGGTGAGTTTTCACTAGCATTTTCTGCTGATGCAGTTCAGTTTTGCCTGTAATAACTCTAACTGTCCACTAGGACAGAAAGCAAGGAGAGAAAACTGCTCTAGCCAGGTTTGTATTCACTCTGGTAAAGAGCTGGAGTTGGGCCTTCCACCCAATGCATGTGCACTGCTAATAAGTCAAGAGAACAATGGTGTCAACCACTGCCATTTATTTAATCATGTTTTGATTTTATTTTCATTCATTTTTTTTCTGGACCAACATATGAGGAAATCTGAAATGAAACTGCTAGTAATTTCAGGATGATTTAAACTACTTTTTAATTTTCACACCAAAACATCAGTAGTAATGATTACCTATCACCAAATATGAGAATTAAACCCTTTTTTAAACAGCATGTGAAGGAGAGTGTTTAAACACAACATTGTCTACTAGCATATCCGTATGTTAGCATATGTGAGAATACAAGTCTTCATCATCATTATGAACTGTGCTTCATCAGTTCCTATTGCATACCTCAAAATTACAAAAATTCTGTCAAAAACATACCTCAAAGAAGGCATCAGATTCCTTTTATGAATATGTCAGTGTTACAAATTCTTATAAATTGTTAGTCAGTAGGGTGCCTGCATGATTAAAACCTTCTGGGCTTCAGAAGGCATTTTCTCTGCAGGAATTTGTCAAATCCTGTTCAGTTCACTATTGGGACTGCTTAAAAGACAAATAATGTTACATACAATCTGGCCACTGTAGATGTATTTCTGCCATTTTAATGAGTCTCTCTCACTTTCAGACAACAAAATCATCACTATCCAGAAGGTAAGCAAACAATTAAAGGCACAATACCTACTAGGCCTATCCATTTAATGGCCATCTTTTGCTAACATATATTCCCTAAAGTACACTGGGAGATAGTATAGGTGATATAAACTGGCTTTTGTTTTGGTAAAGCTACATATTTTTTCAAGGGGAGGGAGACAGAATGAGAGAGAAAGTTTCCAGTCATCTAAATAGTAACAGATACTGAGGAAACTGGGAGAGATCAGGACAGAAATTGCATCATAAAGTCAAAATGAGCCAACCACATTATCACCTACCTTACGTTTGTTTGTTGGACAAACATACAAGTAGCTCAAAATAGTCTTCAGACCAACTTTATCATTCAGTTTCTCATATGTTGTCCCATAATCTGTTGACCTACAATTCAAAGAGATTTCATAAGTACAAACACTTAATCACAAAACCACAAGTCACTTGGCGGCTTTTCAATAGAAGTCATGCTTTACATAGCAGAATGGCTCTCTAGAGCTTTTTGAATGATTCATGTAGTATATAATGATACTTAATTATATACACACAGCATCATGTGAGTACTTATAATTTGCATTTAAATTAGATTAGGAAAAATTAAACCAGCATCTTCCCAAAGCATTTTAAAACAAACATGTACAATAAGAAATGCTAAATTCTGTGTATAGAAGATGATTGTCAGAAATGCCAAATAGCAGACAGCAAGAGACTAAAGTTATCAATTCATTGTATACTCCAAGCTTAGACTAATTTTAAGAGTCTTTTCTCAGCATATTCCAAAGTAGCTGCTCCAGCTGATTGTTCAGTGAAACTGGAGTTGTTTTCTGCAAAAAACATCAATGTCCTTTTGAAAACCTAAATACATGAGCATTACACCTATAATTTATATGGGTTTTTTCACATGTACTAGCAGAGAGCATGGACACGTGCTTTATTCTTGCTTTAAGAGCCATCATTCAGTAGAGAAAATATCATACTTCTGATATGAGGGTTGCCTATAGATACACTGACTTGGGGAAGAACAAAACAAGTGAACAAACACAACTGTGCAGAGTTCCCGTAACATCTACACTTAACATGTGACTGGAACCAAGATCAATTATTAACAAAGGTTTTGTTCATTATGCAGCTCATGCTTGCCTGAATTATGTCCTAATGTCCAGGGGATTTAAATAATCACACAAAACCAGTATAGTTGGTATCCACAAATTACAGAAAAGTGACATGTATCTGGGTAACAGAGACATTTAAAAGTACAACATATTCTTGCAGATAGTAAGTCTGCATCTTGTCTTTAAAATGTACAAATGGGTCCATATAGAACTTCATTTGCAAGCAGTAACATGAATTTCCCCTTCTGCTAATCACTCCAAAACCAGTCATTCTAAAGTAAGCCCTAGGCACCCGTTATTTCCAGGTTCTCTCCTATCTGGGAAACAATGGCTAAATTCACAAAGGTGTTTAAGACACTTAATGTCTACAATTTTTTTTTCTTCTCCCCTCCCCGCTGCAGTGTGTGGAGGGTGTTCAATTTCTGGATGAGGTTCCACACCTACACTCATACCACAGCTTCTAAGATTTCAGATTTTGCAATCAGTACATGAATAAAACAAGAAGGTAGCAGCTTGGGGTTTTACCCGTTAAGATACATCACACTAAAATGTGGATTTGCATTAAAGTTAAGTCTTTTTATTCAGGAACTTCATCAAAGCATTTGCATGTACCTGCCCTGATCCTATAACAATTGACCTATGGTTAATGACCATAGCTTTTTCTTTTCTTTCCTTTCCCCCCAATAAACATATGCACCCCTGCACACATATATGACCTTTGTTGGTTAGAACATTAACGTCAAATTCTCATCTACTGATTGATCTTTCCCTTTACAAAGGTCATCTCTCTCAGGAGCACATATAAACTAACTGAGCTATTTCCTCAGCAGACTGAGAAGAATAATACTGTTATGGTTATTTCTGTTACTGAATATTTCAGAGATGTTACAGTGTTCAGGTGAAGGGAGCCACAGCAGGATGCTGAACATAGACTTGCCAAGGGCTACTGGTTCACTTTGGTTACTTTGTTCAGCTCACCACCTGGCCTTCCCAGAATTAATATTTCTGTTGCAGTCTGCCTAAAAACCAAAACCTATCCTTCATGACGTTGGGCTGATAAAGACATGTAAAGAATGTAAGGACTAAATCTGACCTGCTGAGGTAGGAAAAAAAAAATGTATTAAGGAAGTAACACAGCTCTTCTTTGTATCAGTGACAGTGATTTCAAATTGCGACCCTTCAAAAGGGGATAGGAGTGAAGAAAATCTGACACATAAAACTTGCTTTGAAATTCTTAAAGAAAAGCAGCCAGTACCCTGCCACAGCACAGGCAAACAGCTGCTGAAGGCCTATTGCAAATGGTAATCTTAGAATTGCCAGCCATTTCTTTCTTCAAATCTCTAGGCAATTATTTTGCATTCATAGCTTTATTTACAGGTAACGTTATATACAGATGGAAGCGTGTGCTTCTGTCAACGTCTATAAAAGCAACTGAAAGACTGGAAAGCTTAGAAAAACATCATTTTTTGCAGATGAACAAATACACAAGCAATCAAAAGAACTACTATTAGGTCTTATTCATTATCATGTTCTGAACTAGCAATTGCTAGTCCTTCTACCTGCCCAGTTACAGTTTATCTTACACCACTTTACAATTACCCTTAATTTTAACAGGGAGGTAAATGGTATACAACAGCAGATAGGTACCTAGAAGTGCTTTAACACAAATAAATGGTGATAGATATACACACACACAGAGCAGTAGAACAGGGGAATTGTATCGAATGAAACACTGTGTACACATGAAGCCTCTGTTGGGATCTAACCCAGGGGTATCACCAACCTGCATTCATCTTATTCCTATTTTATATATATGTATACAAGCAGCCATTGATTAGCAGCCTGGATAACGAGCTCTTCTTTTGTCTTATTAAATGGGTGTATAAAGCAGCACGAGACTCCTAACCCATGAAAAACGTATCAGGCATTTGGTGATCCAGCAAGCCAGCCTAACCTGAAGTGTTGCAAAAGACAGATGCACCTCAGCAGGGTGTAGGCAGTAAAGACAGCGTAGGATCAACAAATTCAATCCCAGTTATCTGAAGGGGAACGGATATGTATCAACAAACATCTCCCACACTTTATGTGGTAGGCTGCTTCTCTGAAGCTCTGCAGAGAGAACTCAGTACATCTGTGTAACATCAGCAGAGCAAAAAAATGCCTGGATAAATCACCCGAAAGCACTAAACCCAGAACCTGTAGAGCTGAAAACACAAAAATGAAACTTCTATACCTTCTGAACCATCTGCTGAAAAGCCACAGCTACTGAAATAACTATATGTAAATGAGTGAACAGTAAGCCCTATTTTATTAGCTCTTGTGTAGACATGCATGTTACAATGGTTTCTCAAATTGTTGGGGGGGAGGGTGTTTATACACATTTCATCAAATTAATTTAATCCCTGTGTAAATTGTTTCATTTTGGCTTGATTTGGCTTGGTACAGCTATAGGCCAAGTCAAAATAAGTCCAGATGAGTTTGAAATAGTAAGGTCTGCCGAAAGATTTGATACATGTGCAAGTCTGTCTAAATATGGAAAAAAACCAGATATGTGTTAGGACATTGTGGATGTTACTGAAATGCAGATGATACTTAGTAAAAAAATACTATTCAGAAACAGAGTATTTAGACTCAGTTCTGAACTTCACACCTGTCCCACCATTTTAGTTGTAATTGCTTCCATTAAATCCATCCCAAATTTTACCAGTATCTGTTTATTTATCAGACTCCCTATTTTTTCAGTAAGGCAGAATAATTTCTGCAAACACCCAAGATAAACATTTTAATTATTACCAGTTCATTTGACAGTATAAAAAAATACCAGAACTGTGGGACTGAAGCTCTGATTTCCCTGAGTAATAAATTAAAACAAAACCAGAAACACGTAGAATAATTTATATTTTCCAAAGTATTTACAGGAAAGTTGACATTTAAATAACTTCATTATTATTCATTGACAGGGCTTTTCCCTCTCCTCCCGTCAGGGTAAATGACATTTCTATTACAGTATTATAATAAACTCCTGCACATTTTAAATAAAGTCACTGAATTCCATTAGTCCACCTACTATCATGAATATATCTCAATCCATTCCTACCAATATTTCACAAATATAATAGATATTCTGAATCAACCAGTAACATGAACCCTATGGAAATTTTCTACTTTCTCAAGAAGCACAGACTGAAATTCAGAGGACTGTCAGTTTGAATATATAGATTAAATTCCCTAGCAAGTTGCTGTTTACTCTCCCCTTTGTTACAAATTTAAGGTTGTCTGTATTTATTTTACATAAGCTGCTGAAGACTTGAAGAATCAACCAGTTGATTGTTTGGGAAGGTTTCTTTTGCAGTAAAATCTTTCTCGACGAGAAAAAAGAAAAACATTACATGCAGACTTTAAGCTGTGTAACATCAGTCTCCTATCAGAGTGCAGCTTTCTTCCCATAAAAGGCACATGTTAACAGATGAAGTTCCTTGTTATAACACACATCATTGAGAAGCAGTCACTTTAATTGGCCCCATAACTTTTTTTTTCTTTTTCTACCAGTTATGCCTGGTTTTCACATATTAACTTGACTTCTTCCCCCACCTCCACCATGAGAAGATTGTCTTTGTATCATGTCCTCACCCTCCTTCCTCCACAGTTTAATTTGCTACTCTAACTGCTGTCTGAGTGGCAGCCAGCCCTGGGAGGCAGGACCAGAAGCATCTGTAATGTGGTTTACGGAGCAGGCCAGCCTGTCATGACCAGGAGCAGTGGGAAGATATGGGCTCTAGCCTGTTTCTCGTTCTGCACATGAATTCACCCCTGGCAGAAGTCAGGTATTTTAAGTAAGAAACAGCAATCACTATTAGATCATCTGTTCCAACCTCCTGCATAACTACATTTGCCACCTGGTTTGCCTCCAAAGGGACTGGCCAGTTGAGCACAAAATTTGCCAGTTGCTATCATATTAATCTCAATATGAGCAGATTTTTGGATAGAAGGCTTTCAGATTGCAGAAGGCAGTCACAGGAGTCACAGGCCACACTTATAAAAGGCTTTCACTGAACAAGTTTTTGAATAAAAGACTAATTAAGACATTAAAAATAATAATTCACATCTGAATATGAAAAATACTGGAACTTGTAATTCTGGAGCATATTTGTATTCCTGTGTGCAATGTTTTAAGCCTTTTTGTAAACTCTGCTGTAGATTTGTTGACTTTTGCATTCTTTCTTTCTGGGGAACTTTCTAGACTGAGGTGCTATTCCCTCATCACTTAAATTGAAACTCTTTCCTTTATGGTTTTATAGCCAAGTACTAAAGTTTCCCATTGATTTTTGCCATGCCACCATGTTTCACAAAAGCTAGTAATGTCAACATTTTCTTCAACAACTAACCATTTAAGTTCATATGTTCTTCCTATTAAGCTTTTCACAAGCTACTGATAGATGTCACTTTTGGTCTGATGCCTGTTTTGATTTAATTCCTTCATGTGTGACCCTGGTATTTTTTCCAGAAAGTAATAATGTCTGATCTCAGCTGCTCTCTTGCAGAGGAACTGGTTTTTTTATCCTATTCTTTATTTTCATAGAAAGTTACTCTTGCTTTACAAATTACCCTGCTTCACCTGGATGCTTCTCACCATGGGCTAACTCAAATAATTCCCTAAGGCCTTGTCCATTTCTAATGGGAACTGTTTGCCTAGCTCATAAGACACTGGCACGTTTTGAGGGGAGTTCTACATGTCCCCATTGAAAAACAATTGCAAGATGTAAACACAGTGAATCCTGTGTCCTTGGACAGAGTTTCCATGCAGAAAAGAGGCAGACCTTGCCCTCATTTGTACAAGTTTCTCTCCTGAGGTTACACTCTGAACAGCTGTCAGTCCCCCCCGGCCCAGCACATAGGTTATCACATTAGAAAATCTGGGGAATTTTTTCCATGGACTTTTTAATGCAGGACACCGGATTTCTATTTAAAACTCCTGTAGCCCACTGAGCAGCCCAGGCCTTTCAACACTGAACTGATTTGCGTCCCTGACACACTGCCTGTGCTAAAGGCCTTTCTACAGCTTGGGACCAGCCATACTATGTCTTTACACCTTCCCTGGTGTCCTTTTCCTCACTTTATTAATGAATCTTGGCTAATTTTTAGCTATAGTTCATTTGCTTTAAGCAGGGATTAAGCTAAAGTGAAGCTAGTTCAGAGAGGCTTTTCTTGTCTTCATAAGAGTTTGGTTCAAGAGGCCAGTGTTAAGTAGTCTGACTGCAGTGACAAGCCAAAAAGTTGGTTAGCATTTCTTTAAATGTCTGTAATGGCACTGCACGTCACAGCATTAAAACACTTCAAATTTACCCTGGCAGGTTGAAATTAACTTTTAAAGACATCCCCAGGGTAAAGAAAAAGAAGATATTTCAAAACTCAAGGGACCCACATGTCTCGCCTCCCTAAGTGAACACATTTCTGATTACTTTTTTCTCATGAGACCCTCAGCAGGCTGGCAAGTATTACTGTTTCCACTTTACAGGTGGGGGAAACAGAGGGAAAGGCTAGATAACTAATCCTACATTTGAAGGAAGTCTGTGACAGAGCCAAATGCAAGTTCCCTCAGGCTCCACCAACTTCCCACTCCATCCTGACAGCGTAAGTTTTCTGGGGTTTTGTGTGTGTAAATAAGGATTGGGAAGAGCCTTAATATCAATGTCAAAAGCAAGAAATACAAAATTAAATATAGTTTAAATGTGCATTTTAAAACAAATTTGAGCCTCCATTTTGGAAATGTCTTGCTTCCTACTTGAACTGTGACTGTAGATTTTACTAGAAATGAAGTTACGAATTTTTGTATGACTTTACTGAAATGTGTATTTTTTTCCCTTATGGAAAGAATTTCCTTATCACAAAATAAAGTTTCCTACCTACAGAAGCCATCCAAAAGACTTGGAGAACAAGAGTGGGTAAAAAAGTTACAAAGAAACAATAGGAAACGATGAAATTGACATTTCTCTGCATAATCAGTTAAATTAATTCAATTTTCTTCTCCTTTTTAATCAACTTTTATTTGGAGTTATCTAAATGAGCAGAAATATATACACTCAAATTTCTTGCAATTTTTGGCTTAATCTAGTTCAGCTGATTATTGCTATAAATAATTTAACAATGTGACAAGCAGGAGAAGCAGCTCATATTTTATCATCCAATCCAGAGTTTACATATTGCATTAGATAGTTATTCAAAATCTTACCCAAACCAGAAAGAAAGAAAATAGCTGGGTGGGAGGCCCAGGAAATGTTACCTGTAAGTGACGCAAATGAGCTATTTCCCCTTAAAATAATGGTTGAAGAAAAATAAATTTGGCTAAGTTGCCTTCACTGCTATTTCAGTTGAGAGTTAGTAACTCAGGTTAGCAACCTAACTAGAGAATACCTGTCCCTCTATCTCTATCATATCCAACGTAAGGACCATCCATCCCTTTGCATACATTTAGTAAAGGGCCTGACAGAATCTGCAGCCACATGGCTAAACCTCCATCCGCTGATGCAAGCTGTAGGTACAGGTCACCATTTCATAGCCATCCACACTCCTATTATCACCTGGGGCTGCGTTGAACACACACATGGGTTTCAGTACAACCCAATCATTTCAGCTTCAGCAAGCGACACCTTTCACCATACAACGCATCTTCCATACCTTTCAAAAGATCAAAGAGAAGGAAAAATCTTTGCAATTTTGAAAGCTTTAGGAAAACAAGTAGTGGTTCAATAAGTCTGAGGCTTTGAAACCTTCTGTCAAGGTTAACTAGAATTTGGTCAATTGCTTCAGCAGTCATGGGATGATGATGGTGGGAATCTTCCAACAGAAGACAGGTTGTATAGGATAAGAGGAAGCCGTGTAACCTTGGTGAGGTTATTTCTTACTCTTAGCTATGTCAGGGGAGAGGTAAAGGGAAACAGTCAATTATGATGAACACACAAGTGTTCCCAGTTGAACAAGACAAAAGAGCAAACCTACTAATACCACCATGCATAGCATTAGGCAGCAGCACATGAATGCCGACCAGGTTGGCAAGACTGAAAGAAACTTAGAAGTCTCTCCAATTGCCCAAGCAGAGCACAAGGCCTTGTAAGTCCTCTAAGTGCTTTTTTTTTTAAACACCTGAAAGCTTGGAAGAATTGTGCTGAATGGGCTTAGGCACTCTTGTTCTGAAATCAGAATAATCCACTTGGATTGATCTACACCGTCCTCGCTATGATGCAAACCTTGTACCTCTGTGAACTGCTAAAGACTAGTTCACATCTATTCTGCTAAAGCGTAATATTCTTTGCAGAGACCAATCACACCTGTATTGTCTATGGTGAACAACCCTTAGAACAAACTAGTCCATGTTGCTCACTCAGCTTCTTGGAGAGACCTAGTAAATTCAATGGAAATGAAAACCTAGGGAACAGAGAGTCTGTGGCGTAGATCATCAAAAATAAAGAAAAGAAATAAAAGTAAAATGAAGTAAAGCCAAAACACTGATGTGGACATATCTAACTGCTTCAGCTCTGGTAACACATGTATCCCATTGCATAATATCTCTTCAGATCCTCCCACCTTAGTGAACTAGCCATGGGACAGCATAACTCAGATCAAACTTTCATGTTTAACTATCCAGAGGCATCTTCTGCTTGCAAGCTGGTATTAAAGGGCTTTTTCATACCAGTTTCTGATGGCACTGCCTTTTACAGCAGAAGTAACATTCCACCATACTGTGGAGATGGGCTTTTTTACCTTCAGGCTTCAGAGAAATTGCTGCATAAAGGTTGGATACCCAAAGAAAAGAGCAAGATTGAATACTTTAGCAGAAAAAAAGATCAAATTTGGATTAGATGGGAATGATGAACACCCCCTCCCCTTCACTGCTTCTCTAATTTTAGATGTCTGTCCTGTCTTGTTTGACCAATAATCCCCCTTTTATTGCACAGTACAATGGTTTCTCCTGCCAGCAGGCTAAGAACAGAAGATTCTGGCAGCTCATAAAATCCATATTTGGATTCCCCACTCTGTGCCTGCTGATCAGAGGTCAGATCCTGATCACACCGTCATGTAAATCCAAAAGTATTTACTATGTAGATACACCACCATAAACATGGAACGGGACAGCATCAACAATCAACTCGCCCTGGCTTGGAAGCAGCTGCTTCCAGGAGATCAGAAGGAGCTTTGCTGTCAGAATGCAAGACATGAAGATTTTTCTTTCAAGAGTACAATTCCCAACTTTTTGTGCAAAAAATAATGTGCTGATATTTGACGGGACTCTGCCCTGAAAGTGTTTTCTAGGCACTGTTTTACAGGAATGGACTGTAAATCCAGTGGGTTTTGCCACGGACAACCACATTTTGTGGGGCAAAGCTACATTCTGTAAATCCTCTTAAACACTGCTGTGCTAAATAACCACTTGCAGGATTAGCTCTAGGAAACGAGACAGGATATCTAGGGCAGAGGACTGCTTTCATGGCAAAATAACTGTGGTCTTGCCACTTATTTTGCCTAACAGACCCCCAGCAAGACTGACTGCCCTGAGGGCAAGGTAAGGTGGCATTAGAAGGAACTGGGTCTTTCACCTCCCTTGCTTGAGCAGCAGAGAAGATGACTCTCCAGAGCTCTCCCCCTCAGATCTCCCTTCCAGCTTCTCATCTTCCTGTGGCCTGAAAGACTCATCTCCAGTCCCTCACTGACAGAAGCAGCAAAAGTCAAGAAGAGTGTAGGGAGGCTAGTAATCATAACCACTTTAACTATTCTAATCCAATGCTAGGTGAAAGCCTGCAGTGAGAAACAAAGGGACAGCCATCAAAGCAAGACCTCCCCATAACCCTCTCAGTGAAAGACTCAAGAGGATGGCACTAGTGGTGCTTTGGCTGAAACACTAGGGGAATCTCTCCTGTTCTTTTTATGAGCCTTTTGTGCCATGGTGCCTGGATGCATGCAGGAAGGATCAGTAACTTCAGCAGAACCACTAATTTTGGGGAGCTAATTAATATATACCAAAAGCTGATACGTTATTTACACTTGTGCATCTGACTACATACACTCCAAGCATTTTCTCCTTCCCTAAATCCATAGTACTGTTTTTCAATATTTTTTCCATTTGCCATCACAGCATTATTTTCAATGAAGGAGCAGACCCCGAAGGAAGGATTGAAAGTTTACCAGCATCAGGCTTGTTCCTCAGGGAAATTTTTGGGGATCAGTGGACTACCAGTCTGGAAGATCTTGTCCACCTGACTTGTTTGTCAAAACAAGCAAGCAGGCTAGGATGCAAATTTCCACTCTTCATTTGTAAGAGTATTTGCCACCAGGTAACACCACAACTCAGAACGAAGCCATTCCCATAAGCCCAACCTGACTCAAGGTTTATGGTCATCAACAAAACAAAAAAAATCTCTGCTTGGCTGTGATAAATATTAAAGTTGTTCTTCCATACATTTAAATTAAAAGATGCCTTTTAAATTGTAATAATTGAGAATGACTAATGATTCTTCTTGCTGTATGTTTACACAGGGCATACCTACATCACCGCACCCTTAATGCCAAATTCTTTCTTCTAAAGTAGTTCTTTGAGTGTTGCATCTCCCCATTTCCACCCGTCTGGTGTAAATCACACAAATAGCTAGGACTGTAGCCCAGTAATCATCACACTATTAACTTTCTAATTGATGGTAATGGCCAGAATAAATTTCAGGCACCCCAAGGGGTGGTTAATGGATTTTGTAGCTTGAGGGCAGAGCACAGGAAGCTTTTCCATTAATCAGTGAGATGAGACAACCATACATGTCCTACACTCCCCACCCCATCACAACACTGAGGTCATTGCAGCTTTGTTGAAAAGGTGGATGTTGCCAGGCGAAAAAACAACCCTCACAGCAGGCTGAGCTCAGTTACAAGTTTTGATACACTAGCTCAGCAGACCTATGTTAGCATCCATAGTCACATTATACATCCAGAAAACTGCTTTAGCCCATCTCCAATTAAGAGTAAGAAGGAGTTTTATTGTGTCATTAAAATGTTGCAGGTCTTCTCTGACTTTTAGTACATACCCTGCAGTAAAGGCTTTCTAGCTAGCACCATCCAAGCATTTGCAATACAATATGCAATGTTCATTCTAAACTGCCAGTGCAAATCAACAGCTAGAAAGCTTAAAAGATCCAGACAGCCAAAGACGTTATTTTCAAAATCATTGTCCAAGCTCCTTAGTTGTTATAATGGAGTAACTCCCGAGGACCAGTAGCATTTTAAAACCAGCTAAAAATGTTCCTCATGCATTAATTTATATTAAAGTTAGTTGGAAGATAGACTTCCCATCCCTTAAGCAATACTAACAGGTATTTTTTTTTTTGCCCTCTTTTAAGCTAGCATGATTCCCAAAATCTGGATAGAATAAGAATACATGGGAAAAAAAGATTAAGTAAAAAAAAAAAAAAAAAACACAAAAAAACCCCAGAGTGTTTCATCCCACTAGTGCCAGCGTTATTATCCATCAGTTGAATATTTTATAATAGTTTGGCTGTCACCCCACAAGAAAAAAGCTCAAATGAAACAAGGACAAAATCAAAATGAAACACTTTTGGTTTCGAATCATTCCAACATTTTCTGTCAAGATTTCATTTTTAAAATATTGCAAGAGATTTATCTGACTAATGCTGCATTTCCCAGCAGAAAATTTTTTCTCTGAAAAGGTTTCAATTAGTTCTCTGAGTCCTAGTAGTAAATGGGCTAAGCTGTTTGCTAGACTGTTACTCTACCACATCACCTAAAAAACAATTTGTTGTTGCTAGATTTCAAAGCTGTGCTAGCAGATTACTTGGATTACTGTACCCACGAATCACTAATTAATGCTTTAAAGCAAGCAAATACAATGGGTGTCACTTTTTTTCTTTTTAAAACCATTTGAATGATGCAGCTGTACCATTTGTGTCAGTTTCAAATAATATACATCACCCAGAGCCATGCAGCTTTATTTTTTCCTCTTGGTTGGTAGAAGCATATTTATCACTATGTATCTCAAGGATCAGTGGGGTTATAAAGCTTGCTATTTATAGCTACTCTTGGGGTATCGAGCAAGTGACAGTAATTTGTTCTTTTGACATCTAACCTTAGGTAACACCAGTAGCATAAGATGGATTTTTACAGGAAATGAAATGAAAGTACACAGCAGAAGATTAATACCATTTCCTAGGCCTGAGGAGAATGCATGTTCCGAATCACTCTGCAGAAAAAAATCGTCAGGAGCATGTGCTATGTATTAAGAGTAGAGCAAGATGTGGTCAAGGTGAGGTGTTCAAATAGTCTGTTAGCAAACTGATACACTGGCATTTGTGCGTAGAGGAATTGCAAGCTGATAGTCTAGAAATGAGCTCAGCTTTTCTGGTTCTTTGATTCTGAAAGTCGTCTTTAAGTCAGTGCCAGCTACAGATAAAATGGGATCTTGCTTTTACGTTACTGGTACACAATAAAAGAAAGTTAAAGCTAGGCTGTAAATTCCATATCAGAAACATCTTGCACAAGGATCAAGTTACTATTTTTCCCTGTATTGAAAAAAAAATCTTGTATTAATTATATTTTCTGTTTGTAAGAAAATAAAGACTGCAGATTAAAACACCTTGAAAGATTAGTTGATACTAAAATCCTTACTGATGGGCCATATTCATCCATTACTTACAACTTATATTCAAGTAGCTTTAAAAAAAATAATAATAATTTGACCAGAAGATCTCCCCCCCCCCCCCCAAGACATCTGTTTTTAATTTATTTGGAATTAAAATTATAAGAAAGGTCTTTCCAAAGCTGTGAGTGCATAAAACATTAATTATACAATCCAGTCATTAAAATAATGCTACCAACAGGAACTCAGCCAAGTACCTGAGAAGTCCTTCTACCTTCTTATAACAAACCTGTCATCCTCAGCCACCAATTCCCTTAAAAAAAGGTGTGTCCTCCAACATGCTCAGAAAGTCAGCAAATTTCAGCTTTGCTGACCCCCAAATCTCACATGTGACTACAAGAGCCATGTAAACCCCCAAACTTAGGTGTAATGCCACAATCTACCTCCAACAGAGCCCATCATTTCAGGCATACTACTGCTCTATGCTAACACAATCATGCAACTACTAGTGCAATGGACGCAATTAGGCTGCAATATGTGTCCCCTACTGGACAGTAGGCAGGTAGTGGTATATCTTATAGGTGCCCACTCACATTCCTATCACAGGAAGTGGAAAAGAAAATAATCCATCATATGTTGGGTAGACAAGATCTTAGTGTTTACTTTCAGGCTGTGGGCAACGCAGCCTACTTAGCTCCTAACCCAAAGAAGGGCTTATCTGGCTATATTTATGGAGTATTATTTAGTGCCACATAGAAGTACTCTGTATCCCAAAACAGCTGGAAAAAGCCATGCTAGTTTCACCTGCATGGAAGCCAAGTCTAGTAGAACAAAGGTTGTTAATTGCAAAAGGTTCAAATTTGCACTTTGAATGACAAAGGTCACATAGCTACATAAAGATAAAACCTGCAGAAAGAACCTTCGTAAGTCCCTGAACATTTGTCTGGGAGATGCTTGCCAAGTCCTGTCCTTCTGCTTGATGGAAAGCCACTGATAAATGCCCCTAAGTAGAAGGTCTTCAATTTAGTTTTAATTTGTTAGGGCCCAATTAGAACAGACACTTTAAGTGACAGTCACTACAATAGCCCAACGCTGGAACTGTCATGCTGGATGGTGAGGAAGGGGAAGAGGTAAAAACAGGTACAAGATTTTAAAATGTGCAGTTCAACTGGAGAGCAGGCATTCCTGTATCACAGGTATGCCCAAAAGCCCACTTTCAGCACTGTCTACACATGCAACCCTCCACCATATATCAAACAGGCTCCCAGAAATCTAATAATTTCCTGCTTAAAAGGTCCAGTAGCAGGTGAAATAAGACCAGACAACTGTGACCAATTCTTCCAGGTCTCCACAGATAAAAACCCCTAACAAAAATGCACTGAATCCCCCTTCTTCAGTGGATTAGAATTGGAGCACTGTAAATACACAAAAAAGTAGTCAGTGATTTTTCACTGCTTCAGAATAAAGTTCTCTGTTCAGCCCATCTAATCTTTGGGTGAATAAGGCACCTTAACCTTCACATCATGTGTGTTTTTTTTCTATCTCCGTCCTCTTCCCCCTGTTTTAAAATTTATGGTTACCATTTAGGATGATTTCAATTTCCATTAATAATATGTGCAACTGATGTACATTTAAGTGAATTTAATCATGTTGCAGTGACAGGTTTAGCTTGAAGCAGGGCTTCACTTAGAACTATCAAGTAAATTTCTCTTGAAAAGGTCAGTTTAACATTTAACAGGAGGGCCCATTCCAGACAAATTAGAATTCGCTCCACTTGAAACAAGTGCAAACACTTTTCAAGCCAGCTTCAACAGAGGCAAGTCAATCAAAAAGTGTCAGGTGCCCAAGGGAGAAGGTTCACTGATTCCTCCCCTACACAGCCAGCCCAAAGGCTGCTCAGACACATGGGCAAAACTGAAATATTCCTGCCCCACTGTTCAAGGACTGGGGCTGGACTGGAGCCAGACCACACCACAGAAAGTAGGTATGGCAGAGCTGGGAGAGTTTAGGCAAGTCCTTGACAAGTCAGACTTCTCATTTCTAATTGCTGCAGCAATAGGAATGCAGTGGGAACAACCTTGTGTGCTACAGAGAAGGATTATTGTGCATGTGTCCCATGAGGATTTATTATTGCTCCTGTGCCTGTCGGAGGCAGTTCAGCTTTCTAGGACAGTGGCATGGTAAGCAGAGAGGTGACATCCATAATACTGTCTCAGTGGCACCCTCAGCGGTAGCGCAATTCCCCTGTAGCTGGAGTTGGTC
The DNA here is from genome assembly GCF_964188355.1 of Buteo buteo. Taxonomy (NCBI): domain Eukaryota; kingdom Metazoa; phylum Chordata; class Aves; order Accipitriformes; family Accipitridae; genus Buteo; species Buteo buteo. The sequence goes on from NC_134174.1 coordinate 57,654,416, forward strand.
CTGCCTCCAGCCTAGGAAGACAAGTGCCCTGCAGCAGTCACCCAGACAGCTCTTCCACAAAATATTTTCTTTATTAAAAGGCTTCACAGTAACATTACCACAAGTCCTGAGTGGACCACATGTAGCAGGTACTGCCTTCCCTGCTCTGGGTGGGACAGAAAACCAGTATCCATTTTTTTTGTTTGTTTTGTTTTCACCAGGACACTTCTCCAGAGTTCTGGTTAAGCTGCTATGTGGAGACAGGAAAATTTTCTATCCTTGCTGGAGCCGGTCTCAACAGCGCAATGTCTCAAATTTGACATAGTCTTTGTCTGAGGTGGTCCTAAGTCACAGGTTCCCAGCTTTATATCACTGCAACATATAATGTAGGATCAAGTCAGGTAAGTTTCCCAGTTCCAGTCTTACATTACCACTGAGAGTGCAAATTGACAGTAGCATAAGCAATTAAGACACCTCCTCTGCCTTGGATTTGCTTTCTGATATATTTATTTTATGACATCTAATTCCTGTAACAGAAAAGAGAGGGAACAAGCAATCCCTACCTTCCTTCTTTAAGAGTTTCATGATTTTACAAGTCTCTGACATGTCCCCATTAGTTGTCACTTTCCAGAACAAAGATTCCTGGTCAGCTCAATCATTCCTTCCACACAAATCACTCCATAACTTGCCCCATCCTTACTGCTCATCTCTGAACCTTCCCTACTGCTAACATACCCTTTTTAAAATAAAACTGACCAAAACTGGACGCAAAACAGTGTTCCTGTTACTATTGTATGGTTGTTGAATCAAGACCTCTGTTCTTGAGTTTCACTACTTGGAAGGGCTTCCGGATGAACCTACTGTCATGCAAAATTGGTGCACAGCCACTTAACTGATATGAATCACACATCTGAGCTTTGAAGTTGCTCAGCAGACTCAGATGTCTGCTCCCATGCATTCAGCAGAATCTTGTGCTAAAAGTCCCTGTGTTCACACTTCCTCGTAGGCAGCAAGACTTAGCCTGTTGGGAGACAGAAAAATACTCTGCAGGAGCCCAAAGCAAGCTCAACGCAAAAGGGGAAGAAAAGCAACCCCTCTGCCATACACTCTCTGTACCCTCCAGCTGGTGACAGCTGGCATCATCACAAATAAAAAGCAAGAAATAAGCTGTAGCATTTGAATCTTTGAACCAGTAGTTCTAGAGAACACAGTGACATGAGATCTTGTACCATCTTTACACTGCTGATGAGCCTTTAATTATTAACAGTCACCAAGATTAAGACCTCCTGTTACTGTCCCACCCATACAAGAATGTACTGTATCGTAGTAGATTTTTTTCTTTGAAAATAAAGTTTTCCCGAAGGATGTTTTACATCAGGTGACAGTTTCTGGATAGAATCAAAACATCCTCCAGGGACATATGCAACCTTCCTAGCCAGCTGGCTGGCTGAACGATATAATCTGTTTAGTGACAAGTTTCACAGTCTTTTTCGCTATCATACTTTTTCACTATCATATTTTACTACAGTTTCAGAAATGCAAAATTCTTCATAAAACAGAAATTCTATTTTTCCAGCCAGCTAAGTAGGTTCATCATGGTGTAAATTTCCCCTGTCAACTCCCAAGCTCTCCAGGAGTCCTAGAGAGGCCTCAGAGTATATTTGACATCTGTACTGTCACTGCCTGAACAATCTTCCTTATTTCACAGGCTTGTGCTTCTGCCTAGAAGGGGTGGTTGGCGGGGGGGGGGGGGGGGGGGGGGGGGGGGGGGGGGCTGGAACAAACACAAACACACACAGACACCCCCTACATTGAAAGTTCAGGGATAAAACAAACTCAATTCAGTCATCTGCAGGGTCACTTGGAAATGTTTCAGACACATGTTTTCACTTCAGAAAATGCCAACCTGCCAAAGCAAAACTTTTCAAAAAAGCTCCTGAATGGAATTTCCGGGCAGAACAGCAGAAGGAGCCGATTAGTTGGTTCTGGGAAGATATCCACCTGAGATGTGAAAGGTCCAGGCTTTGGTGAAAGGAGAGGACAGAGTATAGCAAGATAATCAGCTAAAGTACTGATGCATTTGTAGCTGCTTAAGCTTTAAAACAACAGTTGGGGAGGTTATTACAGCAACCACCAATACACTGAAACTAGTTTGAATCAAATCTTATTTTACAGCAAGGCAAACACTGAGATACAGTTATTCTTGAACAATACAAAACTTCAATTTAGTAGCCTCCTCCATCTCAAGGGAGCTTTCTGAACCACTGTACTAATTATTGTGGGGTGATGCTCTCCTTCAGCCCTTTGAACTCTGGTTGTGTGTAGGACAGAAAGATGTTTAATAATGCAGCTACAGTCATGATTATGGAGGAGAGGAATAGATTCACCAGCAATTTGACTAATCAAGCTGACAAAGTGATTGGGTTCAAAAAGGGAAGGACTCTCCCAGCAGCAGTTCATTAAAATAAAAATGAAATTCTGCACATTTCCAGTGTAACAAAAAGGATTTACTGGTCCATAAAAGGGAAGGAAAGGGAATAGCCTAGATAATCTCAACTATCAGCAAGATACAAATAATAAAAATCAGGTATCGGGTGCAGCTAAGACTGGACTGGCCCTTCTAGCTTCACCACAGAGGACCAGCAAACAAAATCTGCAAAGAAGAGGTTCTGCAAGGAAAGCCCTTGTACCTATAGCACCAGTTAGGTCAGGTGATGGCAAACAGAAGTTGAAGATGACAGGTTTTCTTGTAGCAATGGAGCCAACTGTGGCTCTGAGGGAGAGCCATGACAAACCTCAGAAAATGAGCTCAGTTTTATATGGGAAAAGCGTGGCTGTAAGAAAAAAGCAAAGCTGCTTTGAAAATGGAAAGCTGACTCATCCACACACAGCGCAGCAGTGGTCCCATGAAGTTATCAAAACTGCGTGAGGTTGCTGAGAGTCAAGAAACTCTGTCTGGGTAGCAGTGTGAGAATATATTAAAATAAGTGTATTTTTGTAGGAATGTTTTATTTATGAGAGTAGAACAGAACTGTTGGAGAGAATGAAATAAAACTCCTGTGATTTTTTTTTTTCATTTTATTTCATGTTAAGATTTAATGGGAAAAATACTAAACTTATTAATGGTTAAAAAACTACAGGTTTTATTGGATTCCTGAGCTGCTAACAATTTTTATAAAGGAAATTTCAAAATGGTATATAGGAGATGTGATAGATGGGCGGCTGTTCTGTAATAGTTTGTTCTGGCTTGGTTTGTGGTGTGTTTGCTGTAAGAACAGACTAGTGGTATTTAAGAGGGAAGCTGCTGGTAAAGAGAACAGAGGAAATAAGCAAGGAGAATATGGCTCAGGAAAAGCTACCTCTTAAATGGCACTTAAGGATCATTAAGGGACATTGACAGAGTCAGGTACAGGAAGGGCTTTGACCCAAGGGTGAAAGAGCACTTGTGCCTGCAGGAGAGGAACTGTGTTACAATCCAAACTAGTCCAAACCACCCTGAAAATCCCTCAGGAAGGCATCTAACTGGGACAAACATTCCCAAACTCTGTAAATGACAACCACCAAAGGGACTAGTGTCCCAAAACTGGCTTTATGGCTTGGTCACTGATGTGGGACAGTAGAACAGGGAACCTAAGAGTGAGAGAAATCGCACATTTAAAAATTTCTTGTTGCAACACCAGATACAAAAAACCTTGCTACAAAAAATTGCCCTGAACTACTTTACCATTGCATATGCCAGACATGCTTTCATCACTTTGATACTTACAATACAATACACTTTCTAAACATTTCCTCTTACTGTTTAAACAAAAAAACCTCAGTTGAGGAAGATTACCTTAGTATTCACCAGTGATTTACAGACACCAAAAGAAAAGAGCATGTTACCAAATTTCTTCAGCCACAATGATAAGTGTAGAAGAGTACAAACTGTATTTAGGCCAAGACTCAAGAAGATAAGTGAATTCTGTCAGACAGATGTAACCATCAACGCTAGGAGCTCTTATTGGCCAGGAAGTGGAAATATGGCTAGTCTTGGGACCATGAAACTCTTACATTCCCACTTTTACATTCCAGGTATTTATAGTCCTTTGGGAAATTCCTGTGTATTAGGTCCCAGTTCAGCTTTACCAAGTTTCCTTTCACAGGGAAGGAGATGTTTAACTTATGTCACCATTCCCAAATGTGATGTTGCTCACCTATCCAAAAGACATGAACAGCCAGGGCAAAATGCCTAGTGTTATATCTCTGCATTTGAGTCTGAAGGAGCTCAAATGTATCTTCTGAGGGCTGTGGCAAGGTAAGCAGGAAAAGGAATCTTATTCTGTAGGGAAAAAGAGAGAGACAAATAGGAAACTCTAGTGATTGCATTGTCACCCCTGAAACACAAGGCCTCTTTTGCCCCTGTGAATTACAGCTATTGTGCTAGATCAGAGGCTGAACTCTTTTCAACCCCTGGACTTGTGCATAATTATTAACTCCTATCTCATCTAAATAAAACCTTCAAATAAAAACATCTCCTTTGGGTATTCAGGAAGGGAGATACCAGCTCAACTAATTAGACATAGTTGTCATAGCAGCTAATCAGCATACCTACATTCATCCCAGTGATTGGAACCAGCTGGGGAATTATTGCAAAATGAACCAGGGAATTAAGAAACCACACCTTTGGGACCTGCTGAAATAGAAGTCTTTGGCTGACAGAGCAAAAAAGATGCAGGAAATGAAGCAGCAGTTAAGAGTAAAGTTTGCTTTAGAAAGTTAGGACTGAAGACAGGCAGAAGTGATTCTTGTGGCAATCAACAGACAAACTGATATGCAGCACTGGTGGGCACCTCAGTAGTACAGAGTCTATTTTAGGGGAAGCACTGGTAACTAAGCATAATAAATTATTAATCCCAGAAAGTCAGCCTAGAGTGCAGCAAATGACAGTGCTGGAACACAAACAGTAAGTAAATCACATACAACCCTGCCTGGGGACTGGGACTAGATATCTGTTCTCTATCTCCAGACAAACCCACTCTTAGTCTATTATTTCAAGTAATGGAACAGTCTTTTTATGCTGAACAAAGACATTATTACTTGTCTACTCTGTGACTCTGGTAGAAAGGCAACACTAACAGTGCATCTTCCTTACTGTACCACTGGCCATTAACTCAGCTAATAGTGCTGATAAGTCCTGTCCGATTCAGAGGCTAGCAAGTTCAGCTCCTTCAGTGTAACTACCTCATTTTTGCAGGACTGTGTCAGTAGAAGACTTACACTGCCAGCCCTGATCCTACAAAGAATCTAGGCCTCTTAGCAGTTTATCCTCTCTTCACTTTTTTTTTTGCATTTAAGACATTACAGAGCTATATTTAAGATATAGCTGAGTTTCCAAACAAGCTGTTCTTGAGCTCATTGAATTAGCAGCAGCAAGCTTGGGCTTTTTAGCAGGACTACTACCAGCTCATGATCTGAGCAGATGAGATTCATCTCCTACAGGTCTCTGCCACAGCTGTACAGCAATGTTACAGCCACATACCAGGCACAGCTGGTGAGTTAAAAATCAGGGCAACCACCTGCACCCACTACACAGAACCAAAGAACAAGACAGAGGCCATGGCACCCTGCTGCAGAGCAGCAGGAGCTAGGCTTAGTCAGGAGAATCTAACAGTTACCATGGGATGCCTGATGAAATGTTTCCCCTTTTTTTCTCCCAGAAAGGGCATGGTGATCCCAATAACACATCAGCAAAGACAACAGCCTTAGCTGGCCATTGATCAATTTTACCCACCTCCACCCACTTAATCTCTCTGACACAGCACAGCAGCTGCCAATCAGATATTAAAAAAAAAAAGAAAGAGTCCTTTAGCCTCAGTAAAATTCTTCCTTAGAATTTACCTTTGCCTTAGCATCTTCAATCCCCTGGACAATAAGTCTATTCATACTACTGAGGCAACTGAATTTGATTCTCCATAGAGCCCTCTGGGTTCACTAATCTCTGTTATTAACTTTAGCCCCTATTCACACACTTCAAATCTCTCCTACGAATCAAATGCCAACAGCAGATGGTGTGATCTCCTCCTAGAAGTAGGGCAGCAAGCTGTGAGTCATTGCCTGATGTGCCAGCAACACTTGCTTCCCCACTGCACTGGGCTCACCTGTCTGCTGTATCCACCTGATTCACTAGATACACAGCTGCAACAGTCCTAGTGCAAGGGCTGCTTTCATAGGAGGTACATTACTGGTAGGTTCCCAAACAAATGGAAAGGAGCATAGCATTTTACAAATACTAATTCAATTTATAAGAACTTTGTGTACTTATGGATGGCGCAGAAAAGACAAAACAGAGCAGAAAACAACATTCTGTCTCTTTGGATAAGAAAAACTGGTAATTAACCTGATCCAAAGCTTACTGAAATCTGTACAAGCCTTTCCACAGACTTAATGACAGTTTACAGGAAAGTCTGTGTAATTATCATATATAATTACATAAAAGCCTGTTAGAGATTTAGTGATTGAGAAGACAAATGTTTATGACATCAACATTCAGAAAAGTTCTGGGCTCTTATGTGGTGCTCCATAAGAAAATATAAATGTATTATGGAGCTTTCAGAGCAAGACTTAAAATTTCTTGAAACTAATGAAGGAAGTGACAGAAGCAGGGAGGCCAGGGAAATAGCATTTTAGAAAGGAAAGGAAGGGGCAAACCTATGTGGGAGGACAGGATGACAATGCCCAGTGGGATATTGTCAAGGAATGTACATGATGACTGTCATGTGTAAGCCAAATACACATGTAAATTAAGGCTCTAAGGCATCTGAGATGTTGCTGATTCACTCAGCATCCTCCCCCTTCCTGGATGGATTTGAGCTCATTAACTGCAGCTGGAAGACATCAGTTCCTATGTGAAATAAAACAGGTGCCAAAATGAATGGAATTATGCAGCCAGATTTGCACCACTTATCTCATGCACTTTCCCCATGTACCAGACTGAGCTATGGCCTTTTTGTGTTTTCCAAAGTAACAGAAAGCCCTCCATCGAGAGTAAATCCTTAAAGTTACTAACATAGGTGTCAATACTCAATCTTTAAGGATAGAGGTGGAGTTCCTGTATAAGGGCAGGTAGACACAGTGAGTGTTGGTATCATCCCATGCATGACCTTACCTGGAGCCACTGAGACTAATGCTGGCAATAACTACATGATTCTCTGTTTCCCCAACTTTCCTCTCCATCAGTGAAAAAGATATTTTGCAGCCAGTAGAGGCTGACTTATCCTATCAGATGGTGAACATCTAAGCCTTACAGATGCTGAGCTACCTTTCAACTTTCATCCTCAGAACAGAGAGGACACAAGCTTGCTAGAATTTTTAATTCCCTCTGCTTTTTCCTTTCTGACCAAGATTCCTACAGGTACTTTTGGAGGGGTTCTTTCTCATGGGAAGTCAGATGTATCAAACAGGGAAGGAGGAGGTAGATTCAATTCTTTACATCAGATTCAACCAGAAGGCAGCAGGGCATGAAGGTCATTCAGAAAATTAAATTAGCAAGCCAATAAGGTCCCCATTGTAGGTTCAGGCACACTAATTAAATAGGAGTCACTGATGTGTTGAATCCTGTGTCCCAAGCGGCTGGGTCTTCAGAGTCAAGGTCATTGCCACCTCCAAAGAAGAAAGATATTTCTGAGGCAGTAGGAAAAATATGGCCAGCCTGGAAGCAATACAGAGCTGAAGATCATCCAGGACCACCACTACTTTATTCTTCCATACTTCCATTTTCTAGTAAGCAGCATGGTACAAATCTATACAGCACAAGTTTACCAAAGAACCAGAGTTTTTCCTTATGACTTAATGGAGCTTTCCAAAGTTATCCCTTTTACTTTGTCCATTCATTAAAAGGATAAGGCAATGCTTAAAGAGCAATCAATAAAACTCAAAGTCATTCTGTTCTCCATCTGCCATATGGAGCTCCTTGCCCTAAAGGCTACACACAAGTGCAGTTTTGTGTCATTTACTACTATTTCACTTCCATAGGGTACGCCATCCACCACAGTGAGTGGCAAGTTCTTTTTATAAGATAAAATACAGCTGGGTGAATTTGCTTTCATCTCACAGCAGGACTTCATATATATAAAGCGGTATAGGGAAAAGAAACTGGATGGCTAACAGCACAGAAAAAGAAAAGTCACTTCTCAAGCATTAATTCAGCTCTCACTGCAGTTGACACAGGCCAACAACCTGGTGCCTTTCAGCTGTCCACCATTCTGGATACCAAAAGTTTGTATTAGATCAAATAGATGGATACCTTCTCAGAAGGAAAAATAACTCCCACATAAACACACCCACCAAGAGCTAATACCTTTGTTAAACACTTCTGATGTTTTATGAAGTCCTGGTGCCAGAAGTCAGTATTAGCTAGAAGGCTACATCAAGAAAGTACCACACATACTTGGCCTCGTTCTTATACCCTTTTTTCTTTATCTGCTGCAGGTTCGCATTGAAGACAAGGTACTGGGTCAAGCGGATCTTTGGTTTGATCCAAACTAGCCATTTGTACAACTGAAATGGATCTCCCTTATTCAGTGATCAATTCTTACTGACTTAATGGGATTACTTATAATAAAGAAGGCTAGAGTGCTAGCTGTTATAACAGGAGTAAATAGCCTCAGACCTTCCCTCAGCTAGAAGAAACACACTTGGATTTTGGGTTTGGTTTGGAAGAAAGTTGCAACATGCAGCTCCTCTGTCACTGGAATCCATTTCATGAATAATTCTAGATATTTCATTTTATCTCATACCATAGGCTATTATATCTCTACACAAGGTTTTTTTCCAAGCAATTTCAACAGAAGTTCTGCAAATTAAGCCTTGTTTACTCTGAGAGGTTTATTCCATCTTCTTTCTAAACCAATTGACTCAGCAGGTTTCTTCTGAAACAATAAAGAGCAACTGATTGTAAGAGAACCCAACTGCCAAGCCCAATGCCTTTTTAATTACGTTAATAGAGGGGGTGGACAATGAATATATACTTATTACAATACTGACCATTATTTTCTAATAGGACATAGTTTGAATAGACTTTATAGCTACACTTACTGTGTTTTCAACCACCTTTTCTGTTTACTTTGCATTTTAATAATGCTAAAAAGCTAAGCAGTAATAGCAGCTATCAAAATAATATCAATAATAAGAAGAAAAGCCTAGCAGGAAGGGTGATGCTGCTTTTGTATCAGTGGCCAGAAGTCATTTCTAGACCAAATCAACAGCTAGTGGAAAGTGGTGCAGTTTGACTCAGGTCAGTGAATTAATACCAGTTTCTACAAGCAGAAGAGCTGACTCCTCATGCAACCCCTTTAATCTTAACCATGTCTAATCTTTGCTTCAAAAACTAGATTTCCTCCCCCCACCTCTCTTCTTGTCATCTTTTACCTGGACTAAGAAATCTTTTGCCCACCTTACTCCACCATTCATATTTTCTATCCTTCAATTTACCTCCCAACTCACTATTCTTATAATAGACACCAAACTTGGTTCACTTGCAATTTTAAGCATTTACTATATGCATGACCTTAGGGGGATGTTTCAAATCTGTTCAATTTTATGTCTATTCTTTAATTCAAATCAACATTTCGCCAAGTTGGCCTTGTACCGACTTGGATAATTTGGAATGAATTAATGTAAAATAATTATCTCCACAAAATGGAAATTAACAAAATTAGCTACGAGATGCAACTACATCACAATAGCAACACTTCCAGTGAGTATGTTTACCTACACAGAGTTCTGTTCTACCACAACATCAAGGGTGGGCATCTCAGAGCAGAAGTTCATTTAGCTCAGTACCCCGACTGATGATGGTTAACAACAGATATCTGTGTAAGACCTTGGGAAGCATGAATTAGTATTTCCTCTAAATACTCTCCCAGCCTCCAACAGTTGGGATTCTGTGACTTTCTGGGGCCACAGATGGCATCCTTCGTAGGCATATTTAGATTGTTTCTGGAGCATAGAAACATCCTAAACAGTGTGATGCACTGTTGCACTTTCCATTTCTCTTTTAATTCTGCCCAGATATCCCATCCTGGGTGCTGAGTTTTGTTGAAAATTGTACGTTGTCACAAAAAGCTTTTCATGCCCAATCAGTATCTTAAAATAAACATTTTGTAGTTTTAATTTCTTTAAAAATTCAACTTCTGGCTCCTAGCTTACACAGCCATTGATCAAAGCAGTCGATTTTGTCCCCTTCACAATGGGACATGATGTCCAGTTCTTTGCCTATTCCAGTCTCTACGCAACTGTCCAATCACAGCTATTCTCCATGCTGTAAGTAGATATTATATAGTACTGTAAGTACAACCTTCAGCCCTTGTCCTACTATTACGCTTTGTTGGACTAAAATACTTTTCTTCAAGTGAGCTCAGCTTACGAAGTAATCCATTTGCTCACTATGATTACCTCAGGTCTCTTTTTGATTCACTACCCTGCCTGTCTTAAAACTTGGAAATTATACCAGATTTATTACCCGACTAATGGCAAGAATACCCTATATCACTGCACCTAGAACTAACCTTGCACAATGTCATTAGAAATACCTACCCAGGAGAGGATTCCTTGCAGCTGACTTTTGATACACATGAATTTGCTGATTCTTGATTATGCCTAACCAAATATTTCACTAATAGCCACAAACCCATAGAGCGACAGAACACAAATCCAACCCCAGCCAGTATCCTGTTCTCTGAACCATGCAGCTCTCTCATATCACAGTAAGTTCATTCATACTCCTACTCACTCAGATCACAAACTGGGCTGATTAACTCACAAAGAAACACTAAATAAGAAGTAGAATCCCTGTTCTGAATCCAGGGCCCTTCTGTCTCAATCAAACAAATTACTGTGTTGAGGAAGAAAAGTCAGGAGATTGAAAATAACTCCTCCAAGTCTCTCCTAAGACTGCATTTGGCTTCCAAATGCTGTTGTGCATCATCTTAATAAAGCACTTAGAGAAATAAATCAAAGGCTATTAAAACACTTGTGACATCACACTTGCTTCTTTGAGTAACATCCATGTCTTGAATTTACAGTACATGTGTGCTGAGTAGCTGGTGGACTTTAAAGAAAAAATAAAAAAATAATAATAAAAAAAAAGAACGTATTGGCTTCTTCCTCCTTTGGCTCCTTTACCAGAGATAAAGCAGACTGGGATTGTAATGTGCTTTTCTTACAAAAGAGTTAGCATTGTGAAAGCTGTTAACATACAAAGAGATTACAAAGAATAAGACCATTTACCTTTGAAAAGGGAACACTTAGAAGGGAAATTTACTGAGGTCTTTAAGTTTCTTTCTTACTACCTTCATCGTGACTAGCCTCTAAATGTTATGCTGCCTCATAACAAGAGAGCACATCGCCACTCGAGCATTGGCAGGGAAGTGAAGAGAAATTATATTTCCACAATGCCTGTAGTCAGTGCAATGCACACTGCTCAGCAAAAGGAGGTCAGAGTCTTGCAAGCCACAGATGTGCTTACTGGAAAGGGCCAATAACTTAATAGCCTATAATATATATAACTTACATTTTTAACTAGGTATTAATGTTAATATAGCAAGTCATCAAAACTCATGTTTCAGGGCATAAGCTGATTTCTCTAGCGGGGCAAGAAAGAAAAATTATCCCAAAGGTAGTAGGTTTCTTATTGAGAGTTTAACATTGATAATAGCTGACATTTATTGGGCACTGCTGGAGGCAGGCTAGGGAAAAAAAGCAGCCACCTCTTGAAGATTCTAGCAAGGAAAACTCATTTTCAGGAAGAACTACGCAAAAACTTCACATTCTTACCTATTCCATAGTATGGAAGGGTGTTGCTTCCATTTAGCTAGTGCTATCATGGGGTAAGGAAGAAAAAAGGCTGTAGTTCTGCCTCCCTCACCTCCCAGAAAACACAGGAACAGAGGAACTGAGAAGTTACAAACAAAATTAGGAAAAAAGGTTGCTTCATATCTTCATAAAGAAACAACTATTACAAGTGAGGTTCATAAAGACTTCATTTTGCTGCTGTCTCTAGTGCTTCTCCCATCTACTCATTCCTGCCAGCCATGCCACACCACCCATGGTCATAAAACATCTTCTGTGTCAATTTCCCTTCCTTGAAAAGAGAACTGACTATTTAAAAGGAATGGTTCTGAACTTCATTTCTTACCCTTCTGCAATTAGACTTTGTTTGGGCAAAATCCAAACTAAAGATGTCATAAATTGACCCGAAGATGACAACCCACCCTACCTGCAAAGATAGCCAGGAGTTTCTCAAGGTCCTGTTAGGTATTGGATGAGAATATACCAGAAGTTTGGCTTGGTAAAGCATAGACCAAATCTCTGTTAGGCTTCAGTCATGGATGGAGACTGTAGGCTTATGCAGCTGTATTTCTGCTCTAACTCTTTCAGAACTGGTTTTTATTAACCAGTTTCATCCAAAACTCTCAGCTCATTTACTGCAGATGGACAGGCAACATAACCCCATTACCCACACATACAATGGTGAAGAAGCTTCCCTAAAGCTGTATGTAGGAAGGCTAGGACTCACAGCTGTGGTTCTCATTCCACAGCTCTAAACAGAAGATTTGTTGTCACCATGGTTTAACCCCAGCCAGCAACTAAGCACCATGCAGCTACTCTATCACTCCCCCTCCTCAGCTGGACAGGGGAGAGAAAATATAACAGAAGACTTATGGGTCAAGATAAGGACAGGGAGAAATCACTCAACCAATTACCGTCACAGGCAAAACAGACTCAACTTGGGGAAAGTTAATTTATTGCCAATCAAACCAGAGTAGGGTAATGAGAAATAAACCCAAATCTTAAAACACCTTCGCCCCCACCCCTCCTTTCTTCCCAGGCACAGCTTCACTTCTGAGTTCCCTACCTACCCCCCTCAGTGGCACAGAGGGATGGAGAATGGGGGTTGGGGTCAGTTCATCACACGTTGTCTCTGCCACTCCTTCCTCCTCAGGGGGATGACTCCTCACACTGTTCCCCGGCTCCAGCGTGCGGTCCCCCCCCATGGGAGACAGTTCTCCACAAACTCCAACATGGGTCCTTCCCACGGGCTGCAGTTCTTCACAAACTGCTCCAGCATGGGTCCCTTCCATGGGGTGCAGTCCTTCAGGCACAGACTGCTCCAGCGTGGATCCCCTGTGGGGTCACAAGTCCTGCCAGAAAACCTGCTCCAGCGTGGGCTCCTCTCTCCACAGGACCACAGGTCCTGCCAGGAGCCTGCTCCAGCATGGGCCTCCCACGGGGTCACAGCCTCCTTCGGGCATCCCCCTGCTCCAGCATGGGTTACTCCATGAGCTGCAGGTGGGTATCTGTGCCACCATGGACCTCCATAGCTACATGGGGACAGCCTGCCTCACCACAGTCTTCCCCACAGGCTGCAGGGGAATCGCTGCTCTGGCACCTGGAGCACCTCCTCCCCTCCTCCTTCACTGACCTTCGTGTCTACAGGGTTGTGTCTTTCACATATTCTCACTCCTCTCTCCAGCTGCAGTTTCTGTGGTCCAGCAACTTTTTCCCCTTCTTAAATACGTTATCCCATAGGCACTGCCACTGATGGGCTTGGTCTTGGCCAACAGGCGGTCACGGTCTTGGCCAACAGGCGGTCACAGTCTTGGCCAACAGGCGGTCACAGTCTTGGCCAACAGGCGGTCACAGTCTTGGCCAACAGGCGGTCACAGTCTTGGCCAACAGGCGGTCACAGTCTTGGCCAACAGGCGGTCACAGTCTTGGCCAACAGGCGGTCACAGTCTTGGCCAACAGGCGGTCACAGTCTTGGCCAACAGGCATTGGCTCCATCAGACATAGGGGAAGCTTCTAGCAGCTTCTCACAGAAGCCACCCCTGTATTGCCCTGCCCTGCCCCACCCCCAGCTATCAAAGCCGAGCCACACAAACCCAATACAGTTGCTTCCTACAAGCAAGGACAGAAATAGAGGAGACCAAAAAGGTGTGGTTTTCAGCCTCCTAGATTGATCCTTCTGGGCTGAGACAGCCCGAGACAATGTAAACACACCAGAACGATCAGTAAAAATACAGTGATTTGTTGGTAAAGCACAATGGGAGCTTAGACCTGACTAAGGCTTCCTTTTATGCTCCTGTCTTACGGAAAGGTTATTTAGCACACAGTTCTTCTGGTCTCCTGCTTCCTTTTTAGTTTATTTAAAAAAGGGTTTGTATTCAAATGTATAAGGACAATCCTGGCCCGATTTTGACTGCAGTCCCTTTTTCCCCAGAGGTTACAGTGCCCATCAGACTGGCAGCTGAGTGCTGTGCAGATTTTAAAGCCTGCAGCTTAAAAAAAGTCTCTAGGAGACTCAAGACCAGCAGTCACAGCCTGCTGGGGAAGACTGGCAGCTTTTAATCAGTGACAAGGAACCTGCCATCTCCTCAGACTGCTTTTCAGTGTCTGTGTCCTTTCCACCCTGCTGTTTTTCTCCTTTATAGATGGGAAATACCTGGCTCCAGGTTAACTCTGAGGGGGTGTCTCCTCTCCTCCTGTTCTGCCTTAGGGGAGAGAGCAACTTTGTAGCATTACCACCATGAAAGAGCAAAAACCTCCAGTTTTATCAAAAGTAAACAAAATTTGCTTTTGTTCACCAGCAAAACAGAAACTTGGGGGGCTTTTGGGTTTGTTTTTTGGGGGGGTTGGGGTTTTTTTTAATTGCTGAACAGTGTAAGCATGTAAGCCAACAACCACCATTCAGCTGGTTTGCTGGAAAGCCAGACTCAAGGCTCTGCTTGGCCTCATCAGAGCTGTGATCCAAACCTCAGCCTTCAGTATGACAAAGCAGCATCTACAGGTCCAGTTCACAGAGGAATCCACTCCATTCTGATTACCCTTCCATCCCATCCTGATTTGTCTTTCCAGCCAAGATACTTTAAGCAATGAAGAAAAAAGCTCTCAGGAACCAAGGGTGAAGAATCTACGTTTGGGCCTTCCCATCTGTACAACAGTTGGGGCCATTCAACTTTGTCTTCACTATGTGAAAACCAGGAAGTGGGGCTTTCTCCCACCACAGAAAAGCTGAGATTGTGAGCAGTCACCTGACTCCAGCAGCTCAGACTTGAAGAAAAACCAGAAGGAAATGAATGGGAACACATACACAGATATGTACGTAGAGTCTTGAAATACAGCAGTAAAAGCACATTAATAGAACAAACGACACTTTCTGCATGAATTTTGCCTTGGAAGAAGACAGGATATCTATCTATCTCTCTCCTTATGAAGTCATTTAATACACAATACATGTGGCATATCTGAATTTCTATTACTTTTCAACTCAGCGTCTCTTATAGATACACTATCTAGATTGCAAGATCACTGAAAAGAGGTTTTACCTTCACACCCAACTACACAACACACACTAAAATGCATGCTAGGGAAATTCATGCAACTTCCTTACAGAAGAAACTCATTGCAGGCATAGTGGGAAATAATGAGTGAAAGAGAAAAGGAAAGCTTTTTACCTCCCATTGGTAAAGCACTGTATTGGTTTAGAGTGCATTACAACTGATGTATTAAGTGGTGGGTGAAGAATGTGTCCTGTCAATTATGAACATCTTGCCAGTGAAATGACTTGGCTCAATAGCAGCGGGAGGCTGCCAGCTAGGATAGAAAAGTTCCTGAATCCCTACATGCCTCCTCCAGGCCTTCATAAGGGGAAGTCAAGCTGCAAACTAATTCCTTGCTCACCAGGGATCAAGTCTCCCTGAAGTTGTTCCTGTCATACAAGCACAAACCTCCTCAGTGCTCAGTACCCATAGGCCCTCAACAGTACATCCTAATGACAAAAGGCAAAATGAACCTTCCTTGCTCTAATTGCTCCAGCTCCCTGCCAAGCGCAGTATTCACTAACAACACTGGACCCTCACCCAGTGGCCCTGGGCCTTCCTAATGAACAGCTCATGCATTGATGCCTACTTTCCCCACCATCACCACTAAGCTTCTGACACAACGAAGAAAAGCCTGCTGCTGCTGAGAACTACATTGTGCTCTGAGACACAGGAGCTGCTAGCAGTATCACACTCAAAAGCTAGCTTTGCTATCACTATTGAAGACACGAGTTGATTAATTGTGGGCTTTATTTCTCCTTTTCTGTTTTGTCTAATTATTATTTGGTAGGTTAGAGAAATCAGAAAAAAAAGGACACTTCCAAGCAAGCCACTATGTTTTGGTGCAAACGGTAGTCAGTTTATGTTGCACAACAAACATACCACTGATGCATATTTAAATACGAATTTTTTACAACACATAGTTTCCAGACGTTTCACTAAGTCCTACAAGAGAACCCTATTGACACATCTGGCTCTTTCTGTAGAAACAGTAAACTTTGAATGTTTGCCTGGATTATTCCCAAGGTGCAGATGCAGAAATATTTGGGACCTGGATCTGAAAACCTTAGAGTTCAGATCTCAAGGTAGTACAAGTCACTCAGCTGGAGTAGGTTTTTTGTTTACCCAGTCCCAGCCCCAAATACATTCTTTCTTTTTTGTGATTAGTAGAGGATATATCCCTCTGAAAAAATAAGTACAATTTTACCCAGCTTTGCAAAAGGAAGAGTGACTGCATAGATACAAAAGGGATGGAAAAATAAGAACATGAAGGGTGTTTTGCTTTCTGTTTACAAACTGGTAACTACTGTGTTGTTTGTCCTTCCTCTTACATATCAGCTCCAGTCTAGCTTGTCTGCAGTTATTACACAGCCACAACAGACAGATGAATCCTGTGGACCGGAACCAGAGATAGTTCTGCTATGTTTTACCAATATCATTTGCACAAACAGGTACAGTCTAGGAAACAGATGTGCAAGTTCATCTTCTAATTTGCAAAACAAGAATGACAAACTGCATTTAAACACTGTATGACTATGATGTGGCATAACCATTGTGCATCTGTTATTTACAGTATATTGATAATATATGTCAGCATTAATATTAATTATCTTGATTTACATGTTTTTTCAGGCAGAAAATGGACTGGGGTTCTTTTTGATTTACTTGATAACACTCCTACATTTCATGACTGGCTACAACAGAGAACACATTTTTAATATACTTAATAAATTTGCATTGTCATTAGTGTTGAATATTTTATCCACACAGACCAGGCAATGAGGAGCACATCACTAAATCCTCAACCAAATCTGATCCTTCAAAATATCAGGGTATGATTCTTCAAGCTATGTCAAGGCAGAACTTACTTGAGATTGTTTAATCAAACACACATTAGGCCACAAAACACAAGGGTTATACTGATCCTCACTCTTCAGGGAAGGTAAGAATGTGGTAAAGTTCAGTAGGATTTAAGTTTCCTGCTAAACTAGGATCTATTTAAGCATCTGCTGTAGGTTGTTTCCTAGGTCAGTCTTTTCTGGGGTTTTGGGTGGGGGTTTTTTTCAGTTTGATTGGTTGGCTGTTTTTTCCCCCCTTTCTCCAGCTTTATTGGAGCTCTTTTTGATAGCAGCCAAAACATCTCAGGAAACTTTGGCAACCAACTAGAAGAGTTGACTGTACTAGAAGTTTTTATTACTGTTAGTCACCAAGGTAAAATGAGCACTTATAAAAAATTGATAGCTATAGAAAACTGCTAGGTCCTTAGGGGTCTTGATGGCTGAATAGTGTCCCATCACACAGAAAAAAGGCTGCACTCAGCTCCACACTCAGTCAGTGCATGAAATCCATGTTCTAAGCCTGCTTCCCGTGTGAGCAGACCTCCCACTGCGATGACACTGTAAAAAGATACTGTTTCCTACATGACTAGCTGAGTGTGCAAACTCATTCTTCCCTCCCCCTCAGATGCCCTCCAGCATCTACACACAAATCAGCCAGTGGTTCATATGTTTGCAGGAGCAAAAATGAAAGAAATTAAAATAAAAGACACAAGGCAATGTCATTGTTAAGATTTCACTAAATGCCCATGGGAGAAAAAGTAGCAGCATTTATCAAGCTCTGATATTCAGTTAAGAAAAGTGACTTACACTGAGCAACTGAAGCACCATATTTATAGATAAAAGCATTTCAAATAGTCCTTTTCAAGTTCTCCTTTCCCACAAAGCTGCTGGTTAAAATGTGCTTAATGAGACTTTCCTTCCCCTCACTTTGTCAGTTCCTCTCATATGGATTTGCTTCTCCTACCTACTTCAGCTAAAAGACCCTAATCTGCTGTTGCAGAGCACACTGTGTCACTAAGCCACAAGTTATGACCTTATTAACGTGGCTCAGCAGGTAGAAAATAAATGTGAGTTGAGAACAGCCCATCTGCAAAACAGAAGGAACCAGCATAAAATGTGCAGGAGAATGAGGAATACAACAACAGACATATCCTGGAAATTGCCCTCAAAGGAAGTAAGCAAATACTGACAATCTTTCAAATCTCCTGTTACAAGAACTCTCTAGTCTAGAGAAGAAAATCTCCACAAAGACATCAACAATACTGAAGATGACATGGATGGCTATAGCTCTGATTTGTAGAGAGGGCATTCTTACATAGCAAGGAGCCAGAAAATTGCATGCAGAAACATAAATATGTGAGGCTTCAAAGCATCTATAGCATTTATAACCACATAGCTGGGGTCAACTCACAGCCAAGACTTTTCAAACAACAGGATTCAAGGGAAAGAAAGATGTCTAACAGAGATCATCTGGCTAATATTGCAAGGTTTTAGTCAGGTATGACCCTCAGTCTACATCTACCTCTCTCCCTGAGGCTTCTATCCTTAGAGCAGCTGCAAGAGAAAAGAACACATTCCTGTTGTTCCATTGCTCCTTCTCATTATCTAACATACTAATACAAACCCATCTCCAACAATGAGTGTTTTCACCAAACACTCCCATGCATAATGGTGATTATGGGACTACCCAACATATAGACATAACACAATGGTACTCAGACCTTAGTACCAAGTACCTTGGTCTACATTAGCCCAATATCTTGTCTCCAGCAGTGGTTGAGAGAAGAGGAGGATAAGAACACAGTAAGGACAGTGAGTTCTTTAGTTCATCAAGTTGTCCCATGGAATAAATGAAGGTTATTTCTATACCGAGAGGTGGAGATGCTCTGACTATTTCAATTCTTCTCTGGCTTACATACCCAACTTCCTTCTTGAAAGGACAGAGTTGCAGGATGATGTGCAGTGGTGGTGTTGGAAAGTGGGGATAAGTAAACTGATAAAGGGGTTAAAACACTCTTTGTTTCAAGGTTAAACAAAAATGCCATGAAAAAGCCAGAAACAGAGCCTTGGAGCTCTGAGAATTTTTATCTTGACATGACTTCTACAATATTTATCACTAGGCAATCTTCAAAATATTGCAGATGCCAGTTAGCTAAATCCATTCTAAGCTCTCTAGGGCCAGAGGGGAAGCAACTATTAATGTTCCTTGCTTTACATATGGGAAGTTAAAGCTACATCTATACGAGGCATAGGTATTTTTCAGAGTCCTTGAGATTCCTTTATAGCATATGCACTGAAGCTTCCTTAGTGCAGAAACCAGGAGCAGTGAAGAACAGGCTGGAAGTGTCAAGCACTCCTGAACTGGGGAGCTCAGAGTTCAGGCACAGTGTTGGAGTGTCAGAATATCATCAATAACTTCCAGAACTAACAGAGCAACAGATCATGATTTAGAACATAAATGCTCTCGAACCAAGCAAACTCTACATTTTTGTACTTTCTGGCTGAAAAGCAAAGTTTAATTACTGCTATTTTTACAGGAAGTTCCATGAAATTACTCATTCCTGACCAATTACAGAGCTATAAGAAGGCAAAGAGGTGAATGGCAGCACTCATTGCTTGTCAGCCTCTCAAGGCCCTGAGGGAAAGTGTCCTGCCACGCACATCTTTCCAGAGCATCATATTTACACAAACAGAAAAAAGATTAGTCCTCCTGCACAGTTGTCTGCAGCTCATGGATACCATAGTCACTATTCTGACATTTTTATTTATTGGAAACATAAGCTTATCTTACTCCAGTGGTAAAAAACATCTTCTCCTAACTCTCGCAGCTTAATCCTCTTTGTGATCTGAGAGATATCTAGGAGAGGAAGAGAAATAAATCCAATACACTCAGTTAATTGCTCAGTGACAGATAATCTTTTCTCCTCTGTTTTCTTCCTCTTCTATAAAAAGAATACCAAAAAGTAAATAAAAAGCCCTCAACTAAAATGTGGAAAAAGTCTGCTGAGAGGATAACAGCGTAATTAAAGTCAGGCCCAGCCTGATGCAAAATCTCATTTACTGTGTACAGAAGCAGCAGCTCACTTGCCATCCAAAGCTCAGTGAGTACAGAGCCTTAGCACTCTAGAAGATTGTATAGATTCTTCCCATCTCTCTTTTCTTACTGTATTTCATCCCTTCATGTCTGTCGCCAGTGGTCTCTTAATTCATCAGCAGTTTTAGAAGGGCTATCTCCATCCATTAGTGCTGCAGCCAGCTGTAGTTAAACTGGCTGAAAAATTACAAAGAAATGCCATCCTAGCAGGTAGTAGTGTGTTTATAAAGAAGACAGATTCATATCTTGTAGGCGATGGCATAGTTATGTTATAGATGGTTACAGTCCCATCAGTCACAAGACTGCTTAAATCACCCAAGTACACCTTCAAATGACAGATGTGCTTATAACCAGCTATAGCATAAATGACTCGTGTCTGTGACATACTTCTAAACAGCCCCTCATCATTCATCAACCTTTTGAGAATACACTCGGCACAGGAGGAAAGAGTGGTATTTCTTTGTCATGTATTCAAGACAAAGATCCTCTTCACTTGTGGGTACCTGCAGAACTACCTTTCTCTTCTATCCTTCAGAAACAGAACTCTTGACATCAGAAATCAAACCTGACATGAGATCATGCTTTCTTCCATTCCCCAGCATCAAACCTAGAGGCATGAAATAAAGGCAAGATATGTTTCTCCCCTTCTCTCAATTCTGTTTTTTTCTATCCTTTTCAAACAAGCAGGGAGATTTAAATTAACATGTCACTTAAGCAGCCAGGAGGAGCAACAGCTAATAAGCTCTCTACCAGGTGCATCAAATAATAAGATATGCCCATCTTGTCATTTCTTTCCATCACACTAAGAACAGAGAAGCTGTCCTGGGATCTTCATAGGGATATTTATTAGTGACCTGAAGGAATGCCTGCATGGTGAGCAGGGATCTAACAGCAGAGCCAGACTCAGGACAGAGGATAATATAACCACCTGGGACTTACATAAGGCAACAGGATCGAGGAATGACAATGAAGTGCACTGGCAACTTTCAGAGCAGTCATGAGCACTGAAAAGCTGATCAAGAATAATGGAGCGCTGCAAAGACAAGTGGGTTGATTTTAGCTATCCTGGTTCTTCTTCAACATCTCCCAGTCCAAAGCATTTGCCCAGAGATTCTGGATAGTTGTCCATGCAACTGTAATCAAGTGCTGACAAGTGACATGTGCCAAGTGAACCTGAAGCTGGTGGGTTCAAAGACAAGTGGTTCCTCAAATAACCTGTGGAATTTTTTGCTCTAAGATGTCACAGGTACTAAAAATTTAACACATTCCAAGAGATATTAAGAAAGTTAGCTCATGGGATATTAATCCCTGATATTTACTAAAACCAAAAAAATTATTCAGAACCTGATAGATCTTAAACTGAAGGTTGAGGAAGGACCCTAAACTTCAACCCTAAGAATGAATGCTAGCAGAATACTGGAAGGAAGTGTCAGATATGATAATCCTGTTAATATATTCTTTCTTCGACTGTTTTTTGGTAATAGGATACTGGGCTAGAGGAAACAATCAGTCTATTACTATGTTGTTAATCACGTTCTGCTATTAGGACTGTCTGAAGTCTAGAAAAGTGCACTGCACTCACTAGCTCTAGGACTGCTACACTGCCAAGGCCCCAGCTTCTGGTACATCCTTCAGTGATTATCCCCACAATCCTTTCTCCTTTAACCAGGGTAAATTTTATGTCATTGTGGCATGCTCCACAGAAACCATTTCTGAAACAGACAATAGCATAAGGTCATCAGCATGATTTTGTGCCCACATTGATACACCTCAACAGGAAGCGTTTTCCACTCTGATGTGGCTGACCTATCTTCAGTCCTAAACCATTATCTCAACACAATCCTGCATTGCATCACATGAGTAAAGTAGTTCTTCAGCACTGTCAGCGAGGAGGAAGGAGGTGTCTCCACATACTGAAATGCCATACCTTCCTCAATAACTGAGGTTAGTAAGAGGAAATAAAAATAACATATTTCATATTTATGGATATTCTTTCTCAAAACCATTGAGAATTTAAACAATCTAGCCCAAACTCCCTTCAGAAAAACATTGCCAAAGCCACAGTCCTGAAAGACCCTTTACTACAGCGTGCACACCACAGTAAAGACAAAGCTAGTAGAGACAATAGGATCATTTTTGATCTCAAGCCATAGCAGCAATGCATATGAAATGGACAAATCTGATTATCCCCCCACAGCAGGATGAGAAACCATTTATCCAACCCCACAAAATACTAATACTTTTGAGTGTTCCTGTTCAGAACAAATCCTAGAAGTTTTGTGTTTCTTTAGGTTTTCAGGTTTTTTTGTCTGAGGGTTTTTTTTTGTTTTATTTCTTCAGGCCAGTGGGTAGCTGAGTTAAGAATATACTCCATGTCAAATCCCTCCTCTGTCATTCTCTTAAAACCCTGCTCAGTTCCTTGAACAGAAAGTTTATTTGTTCTACTTCTGACCCCAAATTCCTCCTTGGAAACAAAAAACCTTTCCTAAAGTTTATCAAAACAAGTTCATCCTTACAAGAAGTTTTAGTTTCAAACACCCAAAGTTTTCTTGTATCAAGACAGTAGCCTGTCCACCTCCATCAATAACCTGCATACAAAACCCCTAGATTTCCCACCAAAGTTTCACAGATGGAACCACAAGAAAACCTCCCTTTCATCTGTTACAGCTCATGAAAGTACCACTAGACACACGTGAAGTAAACACCCCTTAGATCCATTTTTCATAGAGATAAAAACAGGCACCATCTGCTCTCACTGAATCCAAATAACAGCCTTAAGAAATAGACCATGGCCCAGCTCTTTCCTTTGGTTCACAGAGTGCATGATGTGCTTTCAAATCATGAAAGTATCAAGGCATTCCCTATAAATGAATCCAGTAGTCAACATCACACAAGGGGAAATCAATTATCTGGTACTAATACTATCAGTTCTGAATAAACAGGCATTGAATACTCGTTCACAGGTATTCTCCCAGTCTTAGTAGCACTGACTTTTCATAAGGATCATTTGGGCAGCAGACAGCCATTAGATCCTTCATATAAATAAGGACTTAAAGCTGTTGAGTTCTCCTAAAAATAAACCAATTGGTTGATTTGATTCTGAATAAGATGGGAAAGGGGAAATCAAATGATAGCACATCCATGAAGTACATTATCTAGCTGAAATAAGACAATCAGACTTCAGTCTCTTTGTCCTTGAGTATGAAAGAAGGGGGGGGGGCAGGGGGGGTGACTACAAACCTTCCAGCACATTTTAAAAAATCCAATTAAATTCAATAAAAGAATTATATCAGGTTCTTCCTATTTAAGTAAGGTGGTAATTATTAACTCAATTTATCTCCATACCTCCAAAGAGAGCTCTCTGTGATGCTTCCCAAGTTGTAGTCATACAGCTTTGTCAGAATTAGAATCACCTGAAGGCAAAAGAAGAAATCACGGTTAGTCTCAAACAATTACAATCTCATAGAACTGAAATGACCCCAGGGAGGGCTTAGGATTCCTTTAATGGGTGCTTAACATAATTGAATGCATTGTTAAAAGCATTTGCCTAAACTGACATGGGAAGTATTTGCAGAGAGGTATGTTGAGCCAATCAGACCTTTTCTTGCTCAACTCCTCTGTGTGATATCACCAACAGGTTCTTCCCTTAACCCCAGGAGGCAGAGTGCAGTGGGAAGGAGCTGACATGCTATACAATGTTTCAGGAAACAAGATGAGATCTGCTGTATACAGTAGAAACAGTGATTACTTTCTGCTCTGTTTCACCAGCACTGAAACTGCTGATCTTTTTCACAGCTGTGGTACACAGATAACCCACTGGCCTGTCTCCAGTCAAACTCTTTTTGGTTGTAGAGAATGATATAACACAAGCAAATGATCACCAGTTTTGGCCTGGGAGACTCAGGCTAGACATCAGGAAAAAAAAAAAATCTCCATGAGGAAAAGAGTTCAACACTGGGACAGGCTACCCAGAACCTCTGGAAAGCCTCCATCCTTGGAGGTTTTAAAGACCTGGCTAGACAAAGTCATGGCTGACCTGATCTATAGCTGGTGATAACCCTGCTTTGAGTAAGAGGTTGAACTACAGACCTCCAAATGTCTCTAACAACCAACATTTGTATGACTGCAGTGAAAAGTTTTAGATTTAGCCAGAATGGAAGTGTTTCCAGATTTAGGAGTTTTATTAGCTTTTTTGATAAACAGCTTTTCCCTCCTGCCAAAACAGACACTTCTAGAATAAAATTATCTTAGTGGGGGGAGGAAAGCAATTTTAGCAAAAAGAATTTCCAGCAAAACATTTCAGCCTGCTCTTTTGTTAATGTCTTAAAATGATTTCTAACTTTCAAGATGATGGGCTCCTTTAACAAGACTGACATTTGGGACATAAACTACCAGACCATTACTATTACTACTAATTTATTTTGCATTTCACTGTGCCAGGTCACTGTATATCTTATCCTCCTCTCTATCCCATTAAAACCACAGTAAATTAAAGAGGCACAACACTTCTTATCTGACAAAAACACTGATCTATATACCTCTTACTATTTTCAGCCTGGGTTCCTATGAAATGAGGCTCACAGATACACATTCCCCTGCTCCCTTGATAACATCACCAACTTCAACCCATTTGGCAGAGAAGCAAAGGACTAGAGGAAATTCAGTCCCTGTAAGCCCTAGTTCAAGCTGGCAGGAATAGCCACATGGCTGCTTGCACCAGGGGAGAGGAACAAACATCACCACCGCCACTTCCAAAGCCAAAAGCCATCCTACCTCTTACACACCAATGGCACTGAACCAGCCACACCAGGAACTACCTCTTTCCAATATGCTCAGCATGCAAGATAGCAGAAAAAGCATGGCTATGTGGGAGCTGAGGGCATAAGCGAGCACGTAGTTACTACAATAGAGAAAGGTATAGGGGACAGAGCATACGCATCTGACAGGCATCTGTTTCTACAGCACAACTCTGTTAAATCCCTCACAGCACGGAGAGAGGCTGCCCAAAGCATTTCCTATCTGCACAAACACAAGTCATGTGCAGATGGTGGGAGAGACAGAAGAGGCACCTGAAAAAATGGTGGTTTACCAGGGCTGACCATCGCTAAACATCCTTCAGAAGAAAAGCAGCCTCCCTTACCATCTGCTCCCATTTTAATCTCCCACCTCCCACTATGCCCACTTACTGCTTTGTGTCCAAAATGAGCGCCTCATCCTGCTATCCATAAATAAGTGGCTGCAAACTCGGGCTATTAAAATGCAAACTCCATCAGGCAGAAGACAAGGTGGGGGGAGACACCCCGACTTTCTACCTCAGCAACACCACACGAACGACTCCACAGAGAAATAAAGACTGCGGCAGAGCGTCCCCAGGGAGGTGCCCAACACCCAGGGCTGCCCCCAGCCCACCCACAGGGACTCCTTCCTTGGCCAAGGGCCCAGAGGACAACACACACACACCCCGGAACGATGGGGGACGTTCACACAACCGCCGTGACCTCTCCTCTCTGCTCCCCAACACACGCAACCCCACTGCTGTCCAGGAGGTGCTTCCCTCCAGCCTGGAGGGTCCCTCTTTGAAGAGGCGGCCAACACGAGAAGCGCCAGCCGCCTGCCAAGGCATCAGATGGCGGAGCTGCAGCAAGCACATATGCTTTGCGAAGGCTTGTGCCAATTAGGGCTTTGTAAGTGCTAAACTTCAATCTCCACCCTCCCAGGAATGCTTATCAGTGACAGCAGAGCAGCTGTCTGCTCCAGATACAGAACCATGTCACTGCCATCCCTCACAGCACCCTCTGAATGGGCCTATAAATCCCCTACTTGACAAATAAATAAAAATTAAGGGGGGAGAAAGGAAGAGGAAGGGGTGTGCGCATAAAGCCTTTCTGAATAACAACCCTCCCAATGTAAGGTAGCAGTGAACTCCATGAGGTTCAGCGCCAGCCTGCATGGAGACCTGCTTGGAGACCTTCATTACAGCGTGGGAGTTGCACGCACCCTCAGCTTCAAGCCTCCCTTGGATCTGCAAAGCAGCTGGACAGTTGCTCATATCTTTTTCCAAGCCTTGCTGTCTTCTCTTGGTCCTGTCCTCCTCTGCTTGCCAGAGGAGCCAGAGATGTAAATGACTAATGAATATTTCCCCTAATGAATATTTTGACACCTGGTAGTTTTAGAAGCAGACCTGAAGATAGCAGGCATAGAAACTGGGAAGAGTAAATAGGAAAAACAGTGAGGTTTTTCCCCCATTCTTTGCCACTAGACGATGTAATCTCGGGGAAGATCGTACAAGAATCAAGAAACACTTTCCCCATCTGTAAAACACAAGCATTGGAATCAGGCTAATTTTGTGGAATACTAAGATTAGCAGTGTGTAATTACTGGTGCTAAATAGACAGAGACTTATTTTTCACAAGTTACTCAGATTTTAATTTTTTTTTTCCAGCTGAGGAAAAAATCACAAATCTCAAAGCTCCCATGAAGGAAAACTCCATTGAGAATTTTAACCTCCTCACCTGAGAACAAAAAATTGTAACTGACATCCCAAACTAATATGCACTTACAAAAAATTAAAAGTGCCAACATGAGAAACCAAAATATTTCACTTCCAGAGAGCTGAAATGTCTCTCTCGCTCTTTCCTCTTCCCCTAGAAATTTCAATAAAGCCCACACAATCTCACTTAGACTGCTGTAGTTCTCCTGGAATTGATGGGGGTGGGGGGAGGGGGCAAGGCAGGGGGAACCCAGCTGCATTCCATCATACTGTTTTGATATAACTCTAACAGTCCTTCTGCAGAAGCATCCCTGGACCCATCCAAATATGCATGTTTGTTGCAGATTAGCTACATCTAGAACGCTAAATAATATTGCTTCATGCTGGAATTTAGGATAAGACCTTAGCATTTAACATTTCCAAGCTAATATTTTGTATTTGACACCACGCTGCAGCATACATATGCACTAGTTTGTTGGGCAATAGCTTAGATATCTCCACTTGGTGTAGATATCGTATTTCCAAAACACATAAGGGCTTTCCTATAGGAAGCTTTCTCATTTTTGTGGACCTGTATCAGCTCCTGAATATCTTTAAGCCTATCCCTAGTTTCCGCAATCTCCTTGTGCCATTTAGTGTGATTCAAATACTAGCAATAGATCTGTTCAAACATATGCGTGCAAAACAAACAAGTCATTGGGCAGAAAATTAGTTATTTCTGCCCTAGAGTTCAGTATTCTCTTTTCCCCTTAGTAACGATATTTGAATAACCTATGCAAGGCCATGATTTTAGTTATATTTACTTTTTCAGAAAACATATTTCTCCTTTGCTGTTCTCATTTCTTTGTTATTTAGCCTGCAAAGGTTAGTTCATGTTTAAGATTGTTTCTTTTTTCTTTTTTTGTTCTCTGTGGCTGTCACTATGTAGTACTGAGGAACCTAATGAACAGAGACATGCATATTATGTTCTTCTAAATGTCAGAATAGGGGCTGTGAAGAAGCACAGTAATGAAATGAAAAATATTGTCTCGCTTTTTTTTTATTTCTTCCTTTGTTTTTGTTTTCTGGGACTGTGTGTTTTTCTCCCTTTACCACTTACCAATCAATGCAAGCTAACAAGAGCAAGAAGAAAAGAACAAGCAAACTAGAGATACAATGAAAAGGAGCTGAAAATCCAGTCTTATGCCAGCTCTCCTGTGAATACAGATAACCCTTCCTATTGCATAGAAATGCAAGGCTTCAGAAAGTCTGTTCTTCATTAGGATCAGCAGCTGAAGTGGGCTATTCTGCCATAGCAGGTAGGGAGGAGGAGAGACAAAACTTCATCACTTCTGCATTGATAGCTCAGAGCAAAAGGTATTTGATCCTGGGTTTACCACATCCCCAGTGAGTACACTAACCATGAGGTATAGCACTAAAAATTGAGTTACTTATACAAAGTGGAAGAGCCCCAGCAGGCAAGAAATGGACAGGCCTGGTGGGTTACCACACTCACCTAAGAAAAGACAGACTGACAGAAGAGGTACTTAAACCTGTCTCACCCATCTCCCAAAGGAAACCAGTTCCCAGTGGCTCTTCTAGGAAGGACAGGATATTCGCATCTTGGACATCATTATGGTTTTCTTCAAACCAAAACAGCATTTTCAAGGAAAACACACTTTGTTAGTCACTCCTGACCTGTGATTGCTTTTTAAGAGTTGGGATGCGAAAGCCCATCTATAGGTTTCAAAATGGAAATCAGTGGCTGGACAGAAGATACTGCTCTGTGAATTTGCCAGTTTTGGCCTTAGGAGGCTCTTCGCTATCTTGGGAGAAATTCTAGGGTACGCACGGCTAAATTTTTGCCAGACCTACCTTGGCTCATATTCAACTGGCCTATGCTGTCTCACTGCACCCTTCTTTGCAATTCTGACCCAAGTTTAGTACTGGCTTAAATCTTTGTCTTGACCTTGTTTTCAACTGCTCTACAAATGCATCTATCCAGCAAGGCTCCCAACAGGGTATCGGCCAAAGTTCGTCCTTTACTGCAGCACTAGTTCCAAATTTAATGCAAGGATTACTTTTAACCTGACTTTTCTCCCCAGCAAAAAATATTTCGTCTCATCAAAGAGTGCTGAACCAGCTGGCCAGGAAGGTAGCAAACAGAAGTCTGCACACTGCTGCTCATCAGGTTCATAACACATTGGGAAGGAAGCGACAGGCTACACTGGGTGGCTGTGTAACTCATCTGCTGCTAATGATGTGTCTAGAAAGCAAGCAAGCCCACACTGAGCTGTCTTCCGCCACAGCTACACAGAAACCAGTACCTAAGCCAGCTAATAGCACACTAGGTCAGGGATCTGTAACACTCCACACTACTCACTGACAATTGCAAATTTACTCCTGGGAACACTACGTGAGCACTATGTTAAAACATGTCCACACTTATTCAAGCTCGGCTAAACAAGGACGTGGACTGGAACAATGGTGTTCAAGGTTTGATCACCATTATTAAAGACCTGCTACGCAGTGTGGTCTGTGATAATCCAACTCAATCTCATTTACATCAACAGCACTCTCATCTTGGATACATTTTTATCAGCTGTATTCTCACCACCACCCCTAGGTCCTCTCTGCAAATGCTTTCCACTTTACACAGCACAACAGGGTACTAAATTCAAGCAACTTTTATAGCTCCATGGTGATAGACATTTCTCAAACAGAACACAATCAAAATTTTAAGGGTGTTTACTATAACTTCTTGGGCTTTGATTTTTACAGGGTTACCTCTAGACTGACCTAAAACTGTGCCAGAAAGATTGGCCCTACAGGATTCAAGTGCTGATTTCAAAATCGCAACAGACCTTTGCTTATGAAGACAGAAACAGCTCCTCTGCTTTAATGTTTTCAGACTTCCATGCTTTGTATGTATGCTTGCATCTGTGTCAGTCAAGAAGAGTGCAGCTGTCCTAGGATAAGCCACAGTACTAAAAAAACATTTAGTCAATAGTCCACTTTCCTGACTTACACACCATCAGCTCTCAGTATTACTTGTGTACAGACTGCTCCTTACTCAACATTTTGTTGAAATCATTTGAAAAAAAAGTGATGCAAGTGGTATATTTGATAAAATATTTCTAATGCCTGACTGCAAACCACTTACAGCAGCTTTCTGAATCAGTTTGAGAATCAGTTTCTTCTGTAGACTGTTAGTGCAGTCATAAGACATCTTTGTGACCACTGAAGTCCCAGAAAAAAAAGGAAGGTACCCCCCCTGCAACTCAATGAAAGCTTTCAGGATGCTTTTCTGTCCCGACTTCTTGTCCAGCACCACAGATTTTTCTGCCTCAAGCCACAGCCTTAGGAGCATATTAATACCTAGCATGGGATAACTGAGATGGGTCTTCATGAACTCCAACGTTAGTCCTGTATTAGAACTAAACCTGATACAAAGCTTCTAGTTTCAGTCACCTACCAGCTACACACTCTACACTACAACCTGATCTTCAGGATGTGCCACAATTTGAGAAAAGAGCAGTCTCAACAGTCTTCCCTCTCCTGTGGTGCTCTCCACTCCTGCAAGGAACATGGGACACTTCCAGAGCTTCTGAGACTCAAAATACAGCATGTGCCATTTGGTTGCTCTATTGTTATGAGCTGCAAATGTTTAGGTATAGGGATTGTCTCACACAGGCACAGAACACAAGCAGTCTCCAATGTAACTATTTTGTTAATAAGCTATTGTAATACATATAGCTATGTAAAAAATGTTAATGGTGTAACTACCCTTTACAAGACTCTCCTGATGAAACAGCCACACTGCCTTTTAATTGGGAAGAGAGAAACAAGTATCCAGCCACAATCAAGACAGTTTAATGAATCCCTTATTAAACTCTAGAGATCCTGTCCGTTGCCTTCTTAGCAGGAACATAAGTCAATAACAAAGCAGCACTAAATTAAGTTTTCACAAGCTTGTTGGTCTGTTATAATTGAGCAGGAAGCTAAAGGACTTGAAGCTTCCTTATGCATTATGTGTTAATAAACCATGTTTCTCAGGCTAGACTGCAGTGTTTGAGAGTATGCACCATTCAATCAAAGACTGGAAATAATTGGGCAACACCTATCTGTTCCTTTCTTCGCCTCTACTTTCCCAATACAGCACAGAACTTTAGAACTGGGAAAAAAGGGGGAACACAACCAGAACAGAGGAATATTCTCAATGAGCTGTTTGGTGAGGCAGGTATGTGAGGAAATGTTTTCAAGTAAATACACAAATAAGTCTGAATAATTCATGACTGAGAATTTTACAGGCTGCTCATTAATAAAAAAGACAAAATCAAGAGAACTCATTATTTGGGGCAAATTACTTGTACAAATCTTGTTCTTCATATTAGTATTATTATTATTTAGCAATTTTATACCAGTCAGCAAGTATCAGGGTCTAACAACTATGCGAGT
Source organism: Buteo buteo (assembly GCF_964188355.1). NCBI lineage: Eukaryota > Metazoa > Chordata > Aves > Accipitriformes > Accipitridae > Buteo > Buteo buteo. The sequence goes on from NC_134174.1 coordinate 57,685,613, forward strand.
ACCAAGAACTATGGAGACATGAAGACTTTGTAATTTGCTCTCCACCTGGACTGCAGATCAACAGGCTTCCTTATATAAACACATCAGTAGGCAAAGGAAGAAAGGAAAAGTGTGATGATAGAGAAGGACAGCCACATGGTTACACAGCTAGACTACAAACTCCCCATTTCACCACAGTCTTTGTTATGATGAATCCATAAAGGAAAAATCCCTTCATTTTTCTGCATCCTTCAATGGAGAGAAAAAAGGTCCGATATCACCCACTATCCCACCTGTGACAGGAGACAACAGCAGAAGTTTAGGGAGAAAGCATTAAAAATTGTCTGTGTAGAAGGTGATTCTCCCCCTTACTTTCAGCAATCAGCAGATTACACTCTTCCTAATTCAAAAACTATTGCAACTATTGTGCCTAATAATAAAAGGATCAGAGAAAGCAAGCAAGTATGATCTAAGATGTGGAATGGCCTTTTTAGTGAGAAATTACTTCAACTCTCAAATCCAAGAAAGAGACCGCAAAAGGAGATATGAAAGACATCTGTGAAGTCGTAAGTGTCCTGAATTGATTATTCACTGTTTTTCAGTACACGATACCTAGGACAGCAAGTGAAACTGGGAGGTTCAAAATACTACATATACATGAGCTGGGAAATTCCTTCCCACAGTATTTTGTGGGTACTGAAAACTTAACGTCGGTTCAAGGGGAGACAGGAGAAGTTCAGGGAAGAGATGTGCACTGAGGTCAATTAAATAAATAAAAATATATCTAGCACAATATTTGTGCAAGTTTTCCCAGGCGTGCAATTTTAGCCACTGTTGGAGAGGGGAATATGGCCAAGTATGACAATTCTTTTGTTCTTATAGCTACCATAGGTAGCTCTATCCCTCATAAATTTGTTTAAATCTGTTTCTAGTTATTCATATTTTTGGCATCTATAAAAACCACCTGTAGGCAAGCAATTCAATGTTTGCCAAACATGGATACTAGTATTTCCTTTCTTGGTCTTGTATAATTCAATCAGTAGAGCAAGATGTATGGCAGTTTCTATTATACTCAGCTTACAGGGGTCCCTGGCATGGTGACAACTTTTAGAGGAGACAGCAATACAAATTATGATAAAGAGAGGCAAAATGAGGCATCTCTCTCCCTCAAATCTTTTAAAGATAGCCCCAGTCTTCATGCTTGTCATCAGCATGGAACAGAAATTTGTTACAGTCTAAAAAGAATTTACAATACTACTGCCACCAAAGCAGAGAGAAGGAAATTCTGTTTCTGCAGTAGATAAAGCCCAAAGGTCAAGACGCTGAATTACTGCTGCTCCTGGCTCCAAAAGGGACCAAAATCTAGGCCTACCACATTCCAGAAAAAACACCTTAGCCACTACATGCTGAATAACTTAAAGGGGAATTAATTCCCTGCTTTGAACCCTTTTTCCAACACTGAAATCCATTTTCACAAATTCCCCTTTCATTCAGTGAGAATCTGTTTCATGGATATATTTCTGAGCAGCTCATGTGCTTAATGAACTAACAAACAAAAAGCCAAACCCGATAAATTACAAGGAGTAAAAGGAAATTCCAGGGAGTAAATTACTGTAGGAAAAAAGAAGAGATATTCAGGTTCTGAAGTAAATGTAATAGATTTTCTTCCAGCAGCAGAAGTAGGCAGGAAAGAAAGGAAGGTGGACAAAAACAAGTAGAAAAAACTGCCTGTCATCTTGAAATGTTTTAATACAAAGGCAAATAGTTAAGAAAGAGACAAGGTTTCATTTCAGAAGATGGAAGTTGTTATAGAGAAAATCAATTACACACTATAATTGCATTGATGCTTAAAAGCCATTAGCATGAGAGCTCTGTGCATATTTCAAGAGGGAAATGCAGTATTCTGTTTATTCATTTCACTGAATACCCATATAGGCCTTTGGGGGATTATTTTACAATTAAGACCAGAGGAGGGTGAAGCCCCAAACTACTTAGAAGGAAATTTCTTCTCTTACTCCCTATTATATTCGCTGTCAATCAGCAGCTCTTGCTTAAACATGAGTTACTGCCAGTGATTTAGAGTGGACACCCAGAAAGGGTGAAAGGGTCAACTGGAGAAAAGCACTGAGTTGTTCTGTGCTTGGCCTGCTCTTGGGCTTGCTATTGAATCACCCAGAGACATTCCGGAGGCTCTGGACTTTGCCAAGGGACAAAGATTTTAAGTGCTGACAAGCCATTTCTGAAGCAAGTTTGGAAAGCCTGCATATCTACAAGTAAAAACTTGCTTCTGAGGAGTTTCTCAGACACCTGATCTTATGTGCAAATTAGTGCTCCAGCATAGCCACTGGCAGCTAAAAGAGAGCAGCGTACAACACTCAGAAAAAGAGGGAGAGTGCGAGAAGAGACTTTGTGAAAACATGCCACCCAGCCATTAGGCTCCTATGGTCATGCCTTTCTGGTTAAGACCCAGAAGTTTCTGAAGGATTTAGAAATACCCATAAACTCCAAACACACACAATATTTCCCAAAGCAGTAATCTAAACCTCCACTTGAATGTAATTCACCCAACTCTGAAGAAAGAATGAAGAGGAAAAACATCACAAAAGACAACAAAGTTGAAAAAAAGCTGAAAGTAGAGGTCTTTCCTTGGGACGGGAACCATGTCCTGGGGGAAGACTGGCAGGGGGGTGAGGGGGCAGGGGCAGGCAAATACACACAACTAAAAAAAAAAGGGGGATTCATGTGGCTTATACAATACCCAGATTGCTTATTCTGGAGCTCACTACAGAATATAAAAGTGAAAAATTAGCATGCAATGAATAATTTATTTAGCACTTTACTGTTGTTTAAACAAATCACTTTCATGAAAGCAATGTGTATTCAAGCAATAAATCACTGTTTAGCACTCTGTCACAAGCAAAAGATACTACTTGACAGAATTATTGAGTGATGTTGCATGGCCACAAGGCAACTACAAGAGAGATAAGGATGATGTCCTTGAATAATAGACTGCCTCCCTCTCACCCCAGAGAAGAAATTGAATCTTTAAAGTAAAACTTTCATCCTGGGGCAGCAGGGGTAGTGAAACTTATGACCACAAGTGCCTTTCATCTTTAGGTCCCAAAAGTGCCCTGAAAACATTAATTGATCACTCCTAACAACAGCTCTGTGATGTAGGTTGGTTTTATTACACACATCAAGCATGCAGAGTTTAAGAGAGTTTGTTACAGAAGGCGGGGAGGGAATACTTACTCTGATGAACTCCTGGGTCTTCGCTCTTGAAATCATTCTTCCCTGTCCTCTAATGCATGGAGAGATGGACTTCATAAGGTCCTGACCTGCTTTAACTTTAAATCACAGCTTCCACCCTGTCCAGCTCTAACAGGGCATGAGTCAAATTCAAGCTTTCTACTCCTCTTCCTGCAATCCTACTACTGTCTTTTTGCATCAACATAGATGGGAACATACACTTTTTTGACTGATCTTCAGTCAATGATGAACACCACTATGCTAACAGACACAAGGTATGTTTCCCAGAAACTGAGAAAACAAACAAGACTGGTGCAAAGAAGATTTTTATTCAGCACAGTCTTTTGTTACACTGTGTTGGGGATATCTATTCTTCCAAATATGAGTTCCCCCAAAAACGCTCTTCTAGCACTCCCTACACGTCTTACACTAACAAATGACAACAAAAGGCATCACTCCACAGACAAATGTGGTAGGTCTCATCTTACAGCAACCCTTTGTTAATGGAGTTAAAGTAGAAATTAATTTGGCTCAGGCCTAAAATTCAGAAAGTGCCTTATGAGCTCTCTGGCTGCCAATGCTAATTTGGTCACTTGTTACTCATCAATAGTGCTAAGAAGAAAGGATGCAAAATCAAGTCCTTGTGTTCTCAGCTTCTCCCAAATCAGCAGAAATCTCAGGGCCAAATTCAGCACAACACTTTAGTTTGTGTGTTAATCACATGAACAACAAAACAAAGCCATAATTTAGTGCCAAAGCCATAATTTAGTGCACTTGGTTTGCCATGAACAAATGAGACAAACCATCCATTCAGCTTGCGCTCACTGGTCACCACAGTCAAGGAAATGGGAGGAATTAAGAGTAACATAGGACTTTCTAGCATCTATGAACAGAATCATCACTTGCTCTAGGAAAGAGACAGGGCAGAATGTAAGGAGAACTGAACTTAACTAATTGGATGTCTCTACTACTGAAAATTAGATGCCCCAAAACTCCAAAGGAGTGAGCCAGTCTCAAAAAGAGACATTTCAGCCATCACCCAGTACATTTTGTCACCCAAGATCTGTCTGATAATACAAGAAAAGTTCTTCAGTTCCTTGCAGTCTTTCACCCACTCCAGCTGCAACAAAATTTGCCAGCAGCAGCTGTTTGTAATAAGCTGGAAGGCATCTTGAGACCAATTGTAATGCAAAGGTCATATTTTTGGAGCTGTTTATAGGCAGTAATTTGTAAGGTTGTAATGTCACATGTTGTCAATAATTCAAGGTAGGAAATTGAAACAGTTAATAGGTCATCAATTCTTCACTTTCCCACCTTATCTCCTTCTCCCCAATGAGCTGTTAAACCACATTTTATCTGAACATATTCCTTGAACCTCGGACTCAAAGGTTTCATTTGTTTATGGAAAGAAACTTAGGATGGTAAGATGTAAGTAATCCCTTAACAGGCACCCAGGGATCATAACAGATATAAAGTGCACATTTCAGACTTGGGATATAAATTCCTGTTAAAGGTCTATTCTCACTGGGGCTCTATATTCTGTAGAACAGGTTGATGCTGTCAGAATGAAAACTGTTGTATTTTAGCAAAGAGAGGAGGACTTCGTGAAAAACAACTTGTTAAAGGAAGCAAGATATATTCAAAAGCAAGAACCTTCCCCCAGTTCTTTCAGGGGAAAAAAAAACCAAACAACAAACAAAAAAACAACCTGTCATTAAAACATGAATTACAGGTTGTTTCTTTTTCTGTTCTCCCCTGCCCCCCAACCAATTTACAGCCACGAGCTAAAGATGAACCAGCTCCCACTGGTGTCATCAACTCCCACAGCCAGCCAGGGCAACCCTGGTAACAAGCACAAGCACTGACATAACAAAAATGTATAAAGTTTGCACCCTGCAAAGCTGCACCCACTGAGTGGGACCTCTTGCTGCATTCCCACCTAGGATCCCCATAAAACTAGTGCTGGCAAAACAACACTTTGGGAAACTGAGAACATCTGCTGACCTGCAGCACTGATGCAAACTTCCTCAAGCAGCAGATCACACAAACCTTAAAATGGAGCTGCATGGTCACATCCCCACAGAAAGACTAAAATTGCATCTTTTATGTCAAAATAATGCAAGTGTCCCTGGTCACAAGATAAGATTCATAGTCCATCATCTGAGAAGCCTGCAATTAGTATTGTGATGGGGAGACATATCCACCTGATTAGGAAAACTTCCTCCAGACAAAAGTTAGACTATTCTCGTTCTCCTGATCTTGTTTAGAGCACAGCCACACACACACAGAAAAAGCTGAAGAGAGTAACAGGACTGGAGGAAAGTAGAACCACGCAGGACAGAAAACCTGCTAGTGAGCCTCCAGTCAAAAGATCGAGTCAGCTGCACATGAGCTAGCTCATGAGATACCTGCACCAGCTGCAGACTCACCACTGACTGAAGCACAGAGACAGCTGTTTGTATTAAACTACACCCTCCATATAGGAAGAGTGTATCTGATATTTAACTCCACAGGGTTCAAAGCACATTCAGCTCACATTCCTGTGCCTTTGGGAAGGAGGCCAAAAAAACGAATTGTTCCGTCTTTTAATGGGCCATACTATTTATAAATACTGTATCAGTCAGGACATATTAACACTAAATATCTTTACGGAAGGTATTAGGCCTAAGATACTTTCAGCAGCACTGTGGCCAAAATGACAGTCCCCTCAAGTTAAAAAAAAAAAGCCCCAAGGTTTTTACCCTTTAGAAAGGCCCTCATTGCCCTCTACACCTTCCCTTCCCCTGCAAACTCCAGTCTCATACTTCTCTTGCTATATTTTTTTTAACCATGCTGGAGAGGAAAAGGGGGAGAGATTACATCTGGTGGTACAGGGGGAGGTTTGCCACCAAGCAATGAGGGATAAGAACAGCACCCCTTCAGGACTCTGAGCAAGACAAGGAAGGATGAGGGGGGATAAAAGGAGGATAAAACAATCAAGACTTTGTAATTACAAGACATTCTGACCTAGGATCCTTCCTATCTGTCAGGAAGAGAACTTGCTAGATTTTAGCTGCTCCTGGTTATAAAATAAAGGCACATGCCTATCTCTGCAGAGGGTTCATCTCAAAGTTAAGGGGCAGGACGGTAACTTGCACCTCACATCTGTCTTTGCTGGCACACATTTTACCAGGAAGCTAGCTCACAATGCGGGGGAAGTCAAAGCATATTAGAAACCAACGCACAAAAATCATATTAACCCACTAAGATGTGTGACTAAGATCCTATTAACTGAAGGATAACAAACCTAAGCTGCCTTCTGCCTATACCCTGAAGGCTTTGGCAGAAAGTGTAGGAGAGGCACAGTAGTCCCAAGTGACTGGTGACCTTCATCTTCATTTCTCTTCCTCATTCACTGCCAAGTGAGATGTAGGGCGAGATAGTCTCATTTTACTATACATAAACTATTTAAGTTTGGGGTTTTCATGCAGTCTTTTTGGAGTGAAAAAGCCAAGTCAGTTCCTGACTTCCTCTCTCAGCAGAGGGCAAAACCAAGAACAAAAGGCTACTGGGTAGAAGCCCATTACCCAAATTGCAGCATCCAAATCACTGACCATTTTTTATGACATCTGACCAGTGCTTTCTTCCAGGTGGAACAATGATAATTATAATCATCCTGTGAAAGCAGATGACCTCTTGGACAGACATGATGATAATAAACAACACTGGTTTGGTCATTCCCACTAGTGAGAGTATCTTTGGTCTCTAAAAAAGCGTAAGCTCCTTTGTCCCTCCATCACTTCCTTCAACTCCTTTAGCTATGCTTTGGGCCAAACCCCCAGCTCTTACGTTAAACAAAAGCAGACCAACACACAGATGCAAAGAGGATTTCCTTACAAGTTATCATCTTGATCCTGGAACTAGCCCACACATCCCAGTCTGTTGGTTTTGCCACATCCCTTATTAACATATCCCTGTTAAAAAATGGAAAGCAGTGTATTAACTGTCAATTTCAAAATTCCTATAACATAATAAAAATTACTATTAGTGCTTATCAACAAAATTGACCACCCTGCCTGAAGGGTGTAGCATAGAAAAATGGCCCCTTCCTCTCAACACAGTGCAGAGAAGTGTATTGTTTCATCAGCTCTATCAATGCAACAGTGAAAGCTGGAGGAAACATATTTTGAGCTCTTCTGAGAAGTTCAGACTCTGTAATAGAAATGTTTTAGACTGAAAACTTTGGGGCTTCAGGATTTCTGGGTGCTCTTCCACAGCATGTTAACACCATATGAGTTCCTTCCTACAAATACAGAAGTACTGATTCCCAAGCTCTATGGGCAAGATTCATCCCTTAAAGTCTGACAAGGGATCCAAACACTTGAAGCTCTGGCAAGTCACATATAATCTGGGAGCACTAGAGCATTGTTTTAGAGATTTAATTTCAGGAGCACTCAACAGCTTGAAAATTATTTCTCCACCCTCAGATACTCCTTTCCTACAAAAGGAACACTTTATTTCTGAATGCAAACCTACAGCCAAAGAAGCATCTCCTACTTACACTACTTTCCCAAATTCTAGTCCACCTATCTTTCTGCTCAACCTCAGACTTCATCCTATAGCAAACCAGTCTGCCCTTGGCCTTGACAAATAAGGGGTTTTAGAGATCTGAATTTTGCCCCAAAACTGAGCATGGCTTCCATACCTCTCTCACCTGCAAGCCATTACACCCAAAACCACTAGAACAATATCATGGATTCATTTATTTTAGCAGAGACTCCTCCTGAATTATTTCTTTATTTCTAAAAGAAACTTCCAGCCCTGGCAGCAGTTCATTGACCCACCTACTAAACTAATTTGTCTTACACTTACAATCAGCCATTTATCAAGACACAGGTATGGAATGAAGCTTTATATTCCACCCCCTTTATGTTTTACATTTGATATGTGTGCCTCCATGGAATCGCACACAATTTTTTCCCACAATCTCTTCTGCTTGCTCAACACCTGTTCTCAGGGAGAATGGTATTTCTGTATTTCTGCCTTTGAGCTACCCAAGCAACTGAATAAATAGGCTTTATGGAAGAAGAATGTTCTCATCGTGTCACCTACCACCTTTATCCTCAGCTGCCTGTTCCATAAAGCTCAGTAGGGAAAGGAGATTATTAGCCTTTACCCTTGACTCGCTGTTAATCAAGTAGCTCAGTGTCGTACCATAAGCACCACTAGCAGTGTATATTCTCCAAAGAGATTAAAGAGGTAGGAGACAAACTGGTATCACTCTATAGGTTTCCAGTGGAGCACTGATAATTTCCACTAGTTGGGGATATAATTCAGGGAAGGCAAGATATTCCAAGAAATTCCTACAACCAGGGTAATGCACTCTGGGGACCAGATCTTTAGCCAGTGGAAAGCAGAACATCATGAACTATTGCCTCCGATTTCCTCCACTGAAAGATTTGCCTTACTAAGAAACACACACAACTGGGAAAGCCCAAATGAAAGAGATGACATGCCCAAGGGCTGCAGCTCTTCCGCCCTACAAACTGCTCTAAGCCCAGGAGACCCAAAAAAGTTTATAAGCTGCGGAAGCTCAGCTCTCCAAGAGCTTTCCCTTTTTTCTTTTCCCCACTACAGAGAAAGTTTAATGCATACATTTGAAGGCTACCTGAAAGAAAGACGGAAACTCTGTTAATACTGAACCTAGTAAAATTAAATTTGTCAGAAAAACTAATGAAAGCCACTCCCTGATTTGCAAAGGACAACACCGATGCTATTTGCACCAGGCTCACAGAAAATGCGTTAAGTGATAGTGGAGGGTGACTGGTGAAACAACACTGTATGTACCTTCACTGTGACAAAGCTCCCTCAATATCGTCATGGGTCTTGCAATATCTGCTGTACTAAAAAGAGTTGCTATGATTTTTTTGAATATTGAAGATGTAATACCAAGACACAGCATTACCAGACAGTGGCCTCTGCTTTTCCTGGGGTAAGTTACAGCCAGTGTGAAAAGATATCAGCTCCACAGATTTACTTGTGACAACCCAAAATAAAATTCAGCTCTAAGTAATGAGCTTCCTATCATTTTAAAAGGGATTATCACTGCACAAATGCATCTAAAGATTAAAGACTACTCAGCTGTAACTGACTGACATGTCATTAAACCAGTAAAATCTTTCCATAAAAACTGTCTTATCCTTATTCTTTTTAAACCATTTTCTTCTTCAATAGAAAAAAGAATGTTAAGCATTTTAGAAGAAGATTAAAGCAAAACCAGGCTGAAAAAGAAAATGTCACATTATTTCCCAAAGAAAGAACTCAGGTCCTCTGGCTTTAATTTCCTTCACAGAGACAACATGTTATTTAGTGTTAGCTCCATGTTAAATTTCTAGCACAGTTTGAAAAGGCGCACAAAATACCAGCACGAAATGAACCAGAACATTTTGCTTGAGAACAAACAGATGAAGAGGCAATAACTCTGGTTCACCGATACCGATCTCACTACGAAAAAGCAGACACCCTGAAGTCAGAGCCAAAGAGGTTTTTGTTGTTTGTTTCCTCCTAGTTTTCCCTGTTCCTTCCTCCCTCTGTATGCAGAAAGCAAAGCGATCGCTCATGTCAAACTAGTACCGTGACAAGGAACTCTATGCCTGGCAGAGAGAAAGGCACAAATTGAACACAACCCTTGCCGTCGGCTGCACAAAGCACAGCTCAGCCCGGCTGGCCGCAGCAGCGCTGGAAACACGGGATGGCACAAACAGCACCCTGATGCTGCTGCACCCAGGAAAACCCCGGTAATCACCCCCAGTGCCTCTGCAAACCCCTGGCCTGCTCCTCCACAGGGCGTCCGTTCTTGTAAGAACCGCCAGGAAAGAGAGCTGCAACACACTGTTTGTCTTCATTTTTCTTCAATAAGAAGCATTAAAATGCCAACATCACTCGCAGGTGAAAAGTTACACAAGCTGGAGTTACTCAAGAAAACACCTTTGTCTCTCAATAGGGAGGATGTCTGCAAAAAAATCAGGAGGAACAAAGCAGCTCCTGGTTGAACAGCACTGACTGTGCAGGGGAAAGCCTCTCCAATGTTCAGTTGTCTTTTCCAGACCCACTGTGCTTGCTGTCCTTGGACTTCTGAAACCACATGCTGCCACAGCAGAGATTGATCAGTCCCACCAAGTTCATCTGCACCAAAGGATAACCTATCGGGGAAAAGGCCACTTTAAGTAAATAAAGCGCAACCGATTTTCATTGCAGCTTCCGCAGATGAGGAAATCATGGTCGTAATTTCCACACCCAATTACCCAGCTTGCACTGGCAATTACACTAATTCCATGCACAAATTAGACATGGCACTGCACAAGCACGTTGTTTATGCAGTGATCTGCATTTTCAATTATTATTATTTTTTTAATCTGGCCCTAAAGCTTTTAGTGGCTGATATTGAAAGACTGGTAGGCAGGAAGGGCAGTAGACCATGGCTTTTCTGGAGATGCATGTTCATTTCAGAGATATTGCTGTTTCACTGGAAAACAATTTCACTTTGTTCTTTTTCACTTCCTGAGGACCAAAGTTCTGCCTTCAAGTACTTTAAAAAAAGCAGTGTGTAGGATAGGAATAGGACCTAGCCTTAAGGTGACAAGCACTTTATATTAGTAGAGGAGCAAACTATTGCTTCAATTACAGATGACTAGCAAAGCTGATTAATACAGTTCTTCCTTCCATATGTACAACAATTCACAGTAAAGGTTTCAGTAGTTTTGGGGGTTGTTTGGGGTTTTTTCTTGAAGGGAGGGGCAGAAGGTCAAGATGATATGAAAAAAAATCTGTATCTCATCAAGTGGCAGCCTCACTACTCACAGCAAATAGAAAAGTTTTACTCGCTATGCTTTGCCCTTCAAAAACTCCTCCCTATATTACTTGCTAGAAAAGAATAGAAGATAAATATGGGAAAATGGAGTAGAAAGAGGAAGGAAAGTGCCCAAAGGAAAACTAAAAAACCCAAACCCATACAACAGGCAGGAGAAGAGCTTTCAAAAAAAAAATCAAGCATTACAATTCAGAACTGAGTGTTTGTTTGGGTTTTTAGGTGCAAATCAAAACAAATACATCTGAATTTTGATGGAAAAATAGCAGTGAAAAACACTTTTCTCAGTTTAGCTTGAGCTCTGATCCAGAGTCTCAGATATGCTTATCTTTCTGCTTGCCTGCCTACACTGACCAGCGATGTGACCCTGCATGGACAGAGGTCCCCAAGGAAGCACTTAACAGCTATATTGACTGTGTTGGTCAAACTTGGTCGATGGACAGCACCGCTACTTCCATCACAGCAGTGCAAATCCCTGCCTTGTCAACACAGCCATATGTGTTTAGAGAGTACTTTACCAGCACAATATATAAACATATCTATATATGCAAAGGACTTTTTGCATAGACTTATAGCCTCAGTTATGTAAGTATCCTATCAGCAGTCTCTAGATTGAGGGCAACTGCTCTGCAATTAAATGAAACACTTTCTACTTAGTAAACAAAATGCCATATTTAATTTCTTTTTTTCTTTTTTTCTTCTTAAGTAAATAGACTATTATGACTGCAGGTTCTTAAATTGCTTTTAAATGCTGATGATTTGGCTAGAATAGAAATAAGCAATCTAAACTCCCTTCAAGTGTACTGTTCAAGCTCAGCTGAACTTGTCTATTTTTACATTAAAAGCACAGTCTCATTCACTATTCCCAAAGAAAATCAAATTGAATTATTCAACAGCTTTAAAAATCTCCAAACACCTGTTTTCTCCACTTACCTATTTTCTTTAGAACTGTTCCATCCTTCCCTCTTCCTCCTCCAGATAAAACCCCAAACCATCAAAACATGAAAATACACAGCGAAATCCCCTGCAGCAAGGGGTTCACAATCAGTTCTCCTGTGAGCTGTTTAATTCTTAACATTTCAAACAGCTGTCTATTCCAGGGTATCATTAGTTATTCCAGCTACCACAGTAACAGAGACCCAGACCCTTGGTAGGATTTCAGTTCCTAGTTCTCACTAGTGTCTAGGTGAATTAGACAACTAAAACCATTTGTGACTGAAGAATTGAGTTTTTCCACCTCACCCTAATATGTTAAATCAGAAATGATGTTATTCTCCTTTGCTTTCTACTAACAGGACAAGTAATCTCATTTTATGCAGGGTACTAAAGAAATAAAGCAAGCTCCATGAAAAAAGATAGGTTCACCTTTCATTCCAACTATAAGACAGTGTCATTTTTTTTTCTGTCCAAATCTAGCTTCTGCAAGCCTGTCATTTGTGCTTGAGTCACCTGCCATTGGCAGCTGTTGTCTTTCTAAGGGAACAAAGGAATGAGGTCCCAGAAATTTGTTTCCCAAAGGAAAATAAATGCTAAAAAAAAAAGTCAAACCTAGTCAAACAGTCTTTCCTTTCTCCCTTTTTTGAAGGGATATAGCTTTAGCTATCTGGAAACAAAAGGATGGAGATGTCCATGTAAAAATATAAAGCAAGTAAGAACTCAGCATATCACATCTCCTAGGTGACTTTGAAGTCTTCAGGCATCATGCAAAAGATAAGGTGAGATGAAGAGTTTCTAACTGCTGGTGTTCAAGGAAAACAGGGGGCAGCAACATCAAACAGAAAATTAAACTGCATTTGTGGACTGTTCCTTTGTTTCATTCCATGATATTTTCACCGGCTATAACACTGACATTTATTAGCTCTTGGCCTGTAAAGCAGACACGAGACTTATCACAGTCCTAAAATCAGATATCAAAAGTAATTTTTCTCCCTGGTTTAGACTGAAGTCACCTCAGAATCTGTGTAGCAGTGCCAGAGCCCCACCTTCTTCCAAAAGCAAGTTTTGAGACAGCAACTGTCTGTATGAAGCAAACTATCTTCAGACCTGCAGCATCATTCACAGGGCCATTGGATTAATGCAACACAAGGATGCTAGTCATCTCTCGTCTCATTTTTAGGCAACCTTACAGTCTAAAATCTAAGCAATGAAAATAAAAATCAGCCATACAAAAATCAATGATCAGCACCATAAGCTAGCACTTCAGATCCCCAGTTTGTCATCCTCTCCAAACAGGGTGCTGTCATTACCTAAGCCTCATCATTTGCACATTAAGATGAATAGATGAATTATTTCCATTAACTAGCAAAGCACTGTGAGTCTCTGTCCTGGTTTCAGCTGGGGCAGAGTTAATTGTCTTTCTAGTAGCTGGTATAGTGTTATGGTTTGGACTTATTATAAGAATCATGTTAGCAACAACTAAAGACATCAGTGCGTTATCAAGTAGTATTTATACGAAGTCAAGCATTTTTCAGCTTCTCACACCCAGCCAGCAAGAAGGCTGGAGGGGCACAAGAAGTGGGGAGGGGACACAGCCAGGGCAGCTGACCCAAACTGGCCAAAGGGGTATTCCAGACCATGGGACGTCATGTCCAGTATATAAACTGGGGGGAGCGGGGTTGGGGGGAGTCACCACTTGGGAACTAACTGGGCATCAGTTGGCAAGCGGTGAGCAACTGCATTGTGCATCGCTTGTTTTGTATATCCCAATCCTTTTACTGTTTTTATTGTCATTCAATTATTGCTATTATCATTATTCTTTTCTTCCTTTCTGTCCTATTAAACTGTTCTTATCTCAACCCATGAGTTTTACTTCCCCCCCGCCCCCGGCAATTCTCTCCCCCATCCCAGTGGGTGGGGGCAGTGAGTGAGCAGCTGCCTGGTGCTTAGTTGCTGGCTGGGGTTAAACCACCACAGTCTTAAGTGGGAGATTCTGCTGAAGCCTTAGTTTGAAACACAGTAGCGGTTAAAATGCAAGCCTGTGTTTCTCAGAAGGGTCTTTATACTTCATAGCCTCAGAGAAAGAGACATCCGTATCATCTTTATGGCCAAATATATTTTCACATGCACATTAGTAGTGCTTAACTCGGGCTCTACTTTATGATCTGTAGTCTTACATGCACTGAGCAATAGAAAGTCTCCTATAACCTTTGGCTATTTCATGTAAAAGGTGTGTGGAAATAGTGCTGGTTTGGGGTGCTGCCTGCATGAAAAGACGCAGGAAGGGACTTCATATTGCTGCCTACTCAACCTACCGCTTACAAGACAGACGTGCATCTGACACCTGCTCCCAGTTTTCTTTTAGACACCACAGTGCAAAGTAGCACATTATCTAACTGCCCTTCGTTATTGGGCATAATTGACTTGCCCATGGTAAGCAGCTCAGAAGCTTCACTGTGAACTGGAAATCTCAGGCCAGATGTTCCAACCCTCTGCCTTACAGCCAAATCATGCCCAGGTCTCACACCAGAAAACTGCATTTCTGTTGTTACATAGCTCTGTTGAACAGGTGTCTCTTAGTAACCAGCTTTTTATTTTCTGCAGATCTGTTTCTTTGCAAGCTCACACCTTACCTACTGACGTTATTATTGTCCCCCTGGCCAGAAGAGAAGCAACACAGTTCGTGAGTGCTTTATATGAAAAGTCCTGAAGTTTTTCATAAAAATTTAAATAGACAATTTCTAGAAATTTTAATATGGTGGTATGTAAATAAGTTAGCTTAAAATCTCATACAATTTCGGAACTACTTCCTCTGGACTGAATCTTTGCAACCACTATACAGAAACTAACTGCATGGACAAAATCTGATATTAAATTATTGGTATTAGTTAAAATACAAGTCAGCTTTTATGATTTTTCTTTCAGTTCTTGACACTTACGGGTTCATGTTTATCCTAGGATAAGATTGATGTCTTTAATAATTCATTAAATTGCATTCCAGTGTGCAAGTTTTGTAAATGTTGTGATAAACTGTGAGGTAAATTGTTTACAAACTAGACACAAATTCCTCCAAATTGTTTGTTTTGATTTGGAACAAGAATAAAATACCAGGCACCATTTTATTTAAAGCAAGCAGCCAATACTCAGCATGATACTATGACCAAGGCGTAGTATAAAACCAAGCCCTGCTATGCTTTCAGGAAAACACAAGAAAGTATTTTGTTGCAGTCAGAGAAGGAAGACAGGTCCATAAAATAGTGAGAGTCTAATGCAAGCACGAGACCACGTCACACAGGAAGAAAGGCTAAACAGGTCGTGGACATTGAAAAAAATCTGGTCAAGCTGTTATAAATGAACTTTTTTTCCCCAATACAGCATCAAGCTAGGGCACCAAATCACAACCAGCATTTACTTCAACATCTTTTATTAAGCTGTAAATAAGAACAGACCACTCATCTCTGGACCTTGTCAGTGGGAGATTTCCACACACTACATCTCAGGACATACTTTTCAGCCTCCTGTTCTGGCAACTTTCTTCATCTGCACACACACAAGTACTTACAGAAATCATTCACACACTCACAGAGAGGGCTTTTATCTGCTGGCAAAAATATGTTACTCAAAATGACAGTTTCTCAGTAACAGCATAACAACTGCTTTAACAACAGAGGTGGGAATCAGCATCTTGAGAAGGAAAATTACATGATCACAAGTATTCCCCTGGGAGAAAGCGGCAAAACCCTGTGCTGACTGGATTTGGCACATCACACAATGCCATACCCTCCAAAGCCAAAAGGACTATTCAGATTCTCAAAGCCCACAGTATCTCTTTAGTCAGAAACTGGTGTGAAGGTGACCAGCTGGAGGTGAGGCGGATGAGACAAACACACAACATGGTACTGGGATGAGCGCATCCACACGGCTTATAGCTCAATACCACACAGCTACATTTGTTCACCTGGTTACCGCTGGTATTTCTAAGCTAGCACTGCCTGAGAGATGTATTCTAAAGGACTCCGAACTGGGCTGTTAAGTACAAGCTGGCAAATTTTTCATTGACAACGTTTTTTGGACCAAACATGCAGTGACAAGAAATTATTTCATTGATCCATTTTCAGTTGAACTGTTTGCTCTTTTTGTATTCAAAAAAATACCAAAAATATAGGAGGGATTCCATGTAAATGGCATATATTGAGTGGGGTTTTTGTAATAAAAGTTACTACTTTGGCTTGAAAGCTCCTTCAGTTTTGGTAATTAACACAATGATGAACACTTCATGCTGAGTCTGGTGGTCCATCTCAAACAAAAGAATTTAACTGGATATCAAGTATTTTGAAGGAAGGACAATGTCCCTGTCTCAGTCAACACATACAATACCCTTCTGCCTATTGTTTGCCTTTAAGATGACTAAACAAAAATATCAGTTACCCATGCAGCTGCACCTCTAGGTGGAACTCTCACTACTTTAAAAATAAAAAAACAAAGCCACCAACACACCACAAAAACCAGACAACTTCCACAGGTTCCCATGGGCCATGTCCCAGCAACTCGATCATTTCAAGCAGAATTTGATTCTACTAATGAGAAGTACATAACAGGTTTTATTTATTGAGTTTGGTAACCCTTGAAAAGAACTCAGGGAATGAGAATCTGGCCCTAACTTTGGGCTTAAGAGCTTCATTTTAGATACCACTGTTTGAAAAGACTAGCCATAATACATAGGTAACACGAAACATACATGGAAGCACTTCAGGTTCCTCAAGCAGAAAAGAGTAGTTGATTTATCTATCAGTGACACATTTGCAACCACACTGGATGCTGCATAAAACATTACCCTGGGCACATGTAACATACCAGTTCATTTCCCTGAATTTTGTACAACTTTATGGCAAACAGTGGAAAAAAACTTGGGGGGGGGGGGGGGCAGACAAATAAAAAATCTTGTGGGATTTCCTCAGCCTTGACACTACAAGATGTAGTTTGAAGTTTCGAAATCCGTAAGGTCACATTACCAAGGGAAGAAAGGAGAAAAAGCAGCAACTGGTATGTGAAAGCATTAGAACACTGGAAGATTACAATAAAGTTATCTCTGTGATGTAGCACAGCACTGCCAGAAGTAATTAGTACTCTATCTGGAAGATGTATATTACCAGCAAGAGATCTGTGATTACTTTTAGTTGGGCTAATGAAAGACCTGTGCTTATCCTTATTCCAATTCATTTCTATTCTCTCCTATCCAGCTTTATCAGCATTGGGATTAACATCAGTAATAGGGCTGTGTGCATATTTACACATTGTAATTAAGTGCTGGGGAAGACGGAAGGGAGCTCTTTAAGATCATTTATTAAAATGCAGGCACATTGCTAATCAGAGTCAAAATTCAGGGAGAAATTATTAGAAAATAAAAACCCACTCCAGGATAAGAAAACAAGGAGTTCTCTGGAGCCCCCCTTGGGTAGATGAATTAAGCAGGATTCACTGATGGCATCAAAGGGACTCTACAGAAAATGCTAGAGTACCCATCTGAAAATCTGTGTTACAGTTAAGGCTGGCTCAAAAGCTCAGTGTTTCAAAGCAGAGTAGTAATTCACCTGATAGATGCTACCCATCATATCAATGAAAGGTGAAGATCTTGGCCATTATGGCCTGGATTCAGCAAAGCACTTAAACACATTCTTTACATCGAACATCTCTTTGATATCATCCCAATCTGACAAACTGCATAAAAATACATTTAATTCCAAGGGCAATTTCACTTGCACTGACAAGATTTAAGCCTCTGCTTAACTTGACCTGCTGCTAAAACTGAGTATTGTTGGTTGCAATGCACAATTACCTATGCAGTTTTGTTGTCAGTAGGGCCCTCGCACCATGAATTTTTGTTCGACATTGTAAGGCAAATCATTCACCACAATATGTTTTTCTCCAAGATCTCGCTCTTGTGCAGATTTGCATAAATTTGCTTTCCAGAAAATGTTCCGAAGGCTGTAGCATTTTATCAGGTTTCACTGGATTTATGTAATTGATAGAAAATAATTTGGCAGAGATTACAGATGGTACAGAAATCCAGCTGAAAAAAATCCTCTGGCAATTACACCAAGATATCCATTAAATATTTGTTATATATCTATTTATATGATTTTAGCATGTCTATTGATATGATTTATAACATCTTCCACTTGCTACCATACTGTAAAATAAGCATTTGAGGTTCAATCAGGATTTCAGTTTCTTCCAACAAGTTAGCACTGAAGTCAATCAGGTAACCAGATTTTTCAGTCACTCATATCCATAAGGTTTCAGGTGAGCTACGTTCATTGTTCTAAAGATGTCATTTCACTAAGGGCTATCCTTGAGGGCCAATATTTTTACCTCTCCCATTAAAAAACACCATAAGCCTTCTGCCTTCTTATTTACCTTATTGCTTTCCACAGAGCAGTTACATTTCAGTAGCAAAGCCAGTACTAGCTGTATTAATGCTTTAAAATCTTTAACAATTAATTGCATTTATGTAAGTGCCAAGGAATTTTATTCTTAAGACTGCATCTTACTACCCTTTCTGCTGGAGCCAACCTTTGTATGCCACATGCACACACACAAGCCAAAACCCAGAAATAACTGCACTCTGCAACAGAGCTACAAACCTCATCAGGAAAACCAAGTACACTATAAACATTAATTAATTTCAGCCACATGCCCTCCTCTGAAGTGGGTAATTACTATCCCCATTTAGCACAAGTGGAAAAACTAAAGGAGAATGATTTGCCCAGGTCAAACAAGGTGGACAACACAGAATAGAGTGCTCGTAACTCCAACTCGGCACTCTAGCCAGAACACCACCCTTTTCTTCATATAACCCACATAATTATTTCAGTCCACTATGCAAATTACTAGAAGTCAATACAATGAAAGCAAGGCTACAGTTTCTTCCTCAAACATAAATAATGGGTCTATCTTCTCACTTGCCTACTTTTAGTATTCTCATGAATATTCACATCAGAGTTTCTCAGAATGCTCTGGAGAAAGAAAAAAAGAGTAATGACCTACTAAAAAAATCATCTAATGACCTACTGCAACTTGGAGTCATTTATTGGCTGTAATGTGATTAACTGCTTACATATAAGCCTGAAAGGCAAAAAGGAAAGTCTGTGGACTAAGCCAAAAGTGAGCAACCAGGTTCTGATGATAAAGAGAGATCTGCCCACTGTAAGTAGGTTTGAACTGGCAACTTAACAGGAGCTTAAGTGATTCACTTCATTTACATATATATTTGGATTTTTTTCTTTTTAGAGGGGGTAAATTATAAACAAGCCTAACTTCCTTGCTACAGGAATAGAAGCAGTTTGTTAGCTGATGAAATCAGCTATATAAACCTGCAGCTAATTGTTTCTCTCTGTACCCTGGGGTTACAGGAACTAGTTTTGCTGATGGCTTAATTCAGTAGGAGAATTAACCCCCATAAACAAAGCTAAGCGAGGGGTCTGCAGCAGAGCACGCCCAGCAGAGGAGTTCTGCCTCCATAAACTATGAACCACCTCAATTACAGAGACAAGAGTGCCTTGGGAGAACAGATCAGAGGATGCTTCTCCCCCTCCTCCCTTCAGGGCAGTGCTTCCCTTCAGCCTCTTTCAAGCTCCCTCATCAGTTAAAGCAGAAGGCACTAAACTTTCTTTTATAGGTCTGGGTGGTATCAGGAAAAACCTGCCCTGAGCTCTCTCTGAAATCACTAGGGGAAGGCAGAGCCTGCAGTACTGACACTGACTCTGCCACCAAGTTTTTCCATCAGCCTCAGGAACCTCACTTCATACTCCTGCATCACTGCTTTTTCTCTCTTCATTTTGTCCTTTTTTTTTTTCTTTACACCCACGCCTCTAGGGAGAAATTCCTTCTGTTCAAGTCTTCTCAGAGATTACTGCACCATTTCATAGCTGAGCTGTGGATCGCTTGTTACCTCAGCGATACTGTCAGATGTGACTGAGGAATGTGGTGGTCATGCCATCTTGGCTCATCAGTCCCCCACTAATACCTTCACACATACAGCCGTTTCTTATTTACAACATACCCTTGACACCATTTCTGTTTACAGTGAATTAATCAGTCGGGCATTTGCCACAGCAATCCATGTAACTGAGCTTGGCAGCATGACATTATCACTAGCTAAGCAATATTAGCTTTGTATGATTAGGATCTCCAGGGAACTCGGTCCATGAGAGGACTTCAGGTG
Source organism: Buteo buteo (assembly GCF_964188355.1). Lineage (NCBI taxonomy): Eukaryota > Metazoa > Chordata > Aves > Accipitriformes > Accipitridae > Buteo > Buteo buteo. Next base: position 57,705,847 of record NC_134174.1, read on the forward strand.
CTGTAGTCATAAACCATTATGCTCCCTCCCAAGCAACGGTATGACAGGCTTTTCCAAGGACAGCATCAAAAACTGGAACAGTGACTCAAACCTGATTTATTAGTGCGAACATCAAGGGTATGCAAGTCCTTAAATTATCAGCTCATCCTGCAGCAGGAAATCCTACAGTACATTAACACTTTTAGTAGGTGTCATAGCGGTGGTACCATTACTGCCTACTGTCTGACATCAGACTGTCTGTGGACCACCGTCAAGGAGGTTTTCATTAACACAGCTTTTTCCGTACTCATTCCACCCCAACAAGTTCATTTCTCCAAACTTTTGATACAAATTATCCCCATGTGTTTACTAACTTTTTAGTTCCTTCTACTGTGGGAGGAACCCTGCTTTGTTATTGCCAGGATAGTTGCCCATGCTGGGCTGCTGGGGCTGACCGTAACATCTTCTGGTGACCTGCTTGTTTACTAGAAGTACACATCTGTTTACTCTGAACACACATGCCAGAGAGTTCGGATAAGGCACATGTTGCAGGGCTCACCTCTGCCAGAATCACGCAGGAGTGAGACAGAGACCTATTCTCCTCCCCCTGTCATGTCTTCCAAGGGCTGGCAAAAAAACCCCATTCCTCCAAAGTTATTTGCTGGCAGGCCCCAGCAAACAGGTACAACAGTCACAAGTCTCTGGGTTGTTTTTCCTTTGTCTATCATGGCTGGAGCCCAAACTCAACTCTTGACACACTAACACTGGCTTTTGGAAAGGGGTCCTCAAAATGTCCCAAAATAGCTAGAATGTTCTTTTAAGGAAATCTTTGGTAAGTCTTGACTACAACTGTCTTCCTGACTAAAAGGTCTGCCCATCAGGGAAGAACTGCCCTGAGCATCCAGTCACTAGCAGATGGTGGCCTTCAACACAAGTAGCTTATGTGAATCCAGAAAATTAATTCTTGCAAATTTTAAATGCATCATTGACACAGACAACCAAGTTGGGAAGGATTTATGTTTCTGATGTTGGCCAAGTCACTGGGCCCAAAAGCCATTACCCACATAATTAATTTGGGCACTACTTTTACATCCATTAGGGAGGAAAAAAGGCTACTCTTTCTATACAATGCACTGCTTTGCAATTTGTCATGGGTTTTAATCACAAAGATAATAGATGTCATAATATTAATAGCAAGAAAGACGTGTTGGGCAACAGGGAAACAGTTGCTCAGATATCCCCAGTGTCTGTCAAAGACTGGCACAAAACTAAGCAAAAAGACACCAATGCATAAAATAAATGGTTTAAAAAACTAAGTTTCCTATTTGCACTGCAGGTTTAAGGATTGGGATGGGAATTTCAGACCCTGTTTAATGTGGCATCAGAATGGTCAGGATAAACAATGACAGTCTGCATTACAGACCCAGACAAGCAGATTGCCCCAGCTACAGGAAAGGTTGCCTAAAGGTACACTTTTGCCAGAAGAGAGAGAAGCTGTTGTACAGTAAATAGAATAAACTTCACAATTAGACTACAACCTACATGACAGGGTTTTAATTCCATTTTACTTTGTTAGCCAAATAATGTTTTTGCAGTTATGTTTCATCCCATCTAATGGCAGGCTATTAACCAGGATGATTTCTCAGGAAAAAAGCAAAGCACGCAAAAAAAATTATACTTTTTCCTACTGCTAATTTCAGTGCAATCAGAAGAATAAACAAAAACCCACACCAGCCTACGCATTAATCCTTTTCTTATAAACAGATATGCTTGACTCTTGACCTGCAAAATTACTAGATTTTCTAGACAGTTATACATATATATGTATATAAAAACATTTATATAAATTTATATGTGTGTGAAAACCAGTCTTGTTAAATCAATGCAAAACCCAGTCACATTCCGCCTCAATTTTTCATGTATTTTGCTGAGGCAGAAACTTTGTGGAAAAAAGTAATTTGCCCACCTGAAACAAATTTTTCCCCTCATGTTCAAACACTATTTTTTTGTTTGTTTTTAAAGATAGAGCTTTTTGTTTTGCTGATGTGTGCGGGTTCATAACAATCTGGTGAAAATTAAATGAACTTGAGAAACCTTGGAAGTTGCCAGATCAAGATCATTCTTGCTGGAAAAATTCAGGAAAATATCAGTATTTTCTTCCAGCTTTACTTGGAAGTCTGCTACTTCCTTTAATTAGACATATTACAGTAGGTTGGATGAGTCATGGAATCTCCTAAAAGCTGCCAGAAAGAGCTTTGCAAATTTACTACTGATTTTACACATAGGTTCAAAGAAGATTTGAAGAATTTGACATTCATAGTCCATATATTACAATGCTAAGTAAAACTCAAGACATCATCTGCAATCTTTAAGAGGATCCTATACCTGAAACAGAACCTATTCATTTGAGAAAACATTTGTTAATTTCAGTTAAATTTAGCAAAGGAAGACAGATGTTAGAAGTGAATTTTCTGCAGGATCTGGAGAGAGAAGGGCCAAATTCTGTGCTTATAAAAAACAAGTGGTTCACACTCATTATTAGGCATCAAAAAAAACCAAAGGATGACTGAATTGCTTTCACAAAGGTCTCATTCAATCACATTCAGTGGAACTACAGAGTTTTTTACTGCTGCTTGTGCCACCATGACTGTACAGGTACAGCAGGGAACAGGCTGAGGCTACGCTCTAACCTGAAAGGGATGTGCCTAAAATCTTCCACATTTTTCGCTGTTATCACAGGAATATCAAGGACTGAGCCAGTGTGCTGCAGGTACTCTAAAATAAGAATTTAGAGAAACACAAGCAAATCAAGCATGGATCATAAATCACTCTGCTCAAAACCAAATACTTTTATTCCCACTGCCAGAGTCCTTAACAGCTGGATCAACTCAGTAGATCTTTCAGACCACCAGCAGGAATAGTCACAGCCATTTTTATTGTAGTTTAATTGTAGCACACACAGGATTTCAATAAATCATCCATAAGCCAGAGCTGCTATCAAAGAACAAAATGCAACAATGCATGGTGCAATGACATGGGAAGGTCAATACAAGCAACAGGAGGTAACAGTGATCACCTATCATGAACCATGCTGAGAACCCTTTATTCCTTCCAGATTACCTGCACCGTAGTGGTCTTTCCTGACCATATTAAGAAGAGATCAGAGGGATGATGAACATTAAGGTTATTCTCTTCATTCTCCAGCTCAAGCATTCTCTCAAATATTTTCCTACAGCAATTATCAAGACAGCACCCTCTGCTGTCATGATACTTCAGTATATTGTTCCTCTAAATATGTGTTTCAAGAATAAACCTGCTAGTTCCAACAAGATCATTTGTGTAAACAGCTGTGGGGGGGGTGAGAGTTGAGGAATGGCAACAGGACCACAAACAAATGAAAGGCTTCCTTTTTGGAATCTCAACCTATCCATCACTGATTGTACTTTGTGAAAGTGATAAAGTCCAATAAACTCAGGACCAGCAGGCCAGATTCCTTTAAAATATTAAAATAGCAATGCTGCAAGTACTACAAACTAGAAGAGGATGTAAGACTACAAGCTGACTGCATTTAAACTGGAAGAGGAAAGAAAGCAACTTGTGTTTGTTCTTATTACTGTGCAGAAAAAGAAATATAATCAGTGTAGCACATCCAAAGCCACTGCATTTTATAATCACAGCTCCATTTTTGCAGCCAAAGAAGGATTTATGCTGATTGATTGAAAGCATTACCTAGAGTTTGTGCTATGCTTTATTTATTTATTTGTCAAGGAAGAAGGCTCAGTGCTCATTAGGTATTTATGGCATTGACCAGTTTTATCAAGGCTTTTGAAATGCTGTAAAACAGGCTAATCAGGTGAGCAACATTTATATTCATGCTTACAGAGGTTACAAATGAATTGATCAAGTGCAAGGAAGCTTTCAATAGAGGAGGTTTTGCAGTCCAATGCTTACAGCTAAGGCTCTTCTACACATTACCTTCTTAAGGACATTAAATGGGAACTTCCCTGTGTGAAAATAAGCTGCTTCGCAAGTTTGTTTTTCCCCACAGAGGGCTGGAAACTTGCAATAGCACAATTCCAGTACAGTGCAATGTAACTGGTGCATCTCTAAACTGTGGACAGTGGGAGCAAATTAGGTTTTACACTGATGCTATGGTGGTAGAAGTCATCTCTACAGCCACTGAGCATGGACAGATCAAGGTTAATGAATCGCACATGTGCAAGCATGAGTGTGACCAGGTTTGGACACATTACAGAATTTATAAACAGGCTCACAGGAAACATTGCCATTAAGAACACAGCACAACTGTGAGCCCAGGACAGAGCAAAGACACCATGTATGTCATGCTCCCAGCTGAGACTAGAATATGTCAGAGAAGGCATGGATGGAGCAATACTTCATTTTGTGCACCCTTCCAGAACTCCGCAGTGTATGGATAGCCAGCAGAACACAAAATAAAAGGGCAACATTTTTTCATTCAATACTGAACCAAAGCCATCTTGTGCTGTGCTTCAGGAATTGTTACCTTTCAGATCAGATGTAAAGCCAAGGTCCTAACCCCAAGAATCATTAAAGATCCATCCCAGAGCATTTTTTCATTAATGTTAATCCCAATGCCCTGGCCATAGTCCCATTGAGGTAATTGCTATTTGCCTCTGCAGATTCCTCCCTTCGTTTTTAACAGGGCCTAAGCAGACCAAATTCATCCCTGTGTAACACCACCAGCATGTTTATCCCATTCTTCCCCCAGGTTCTGTGCTTGCTGTACCAGGACATAGCGTACTCGTGCCTCTCAGCACCAGCAGCATTGCGCCACGTCATTTCAGCAGTGGATGGTGCAACAACACATGCACAGTGGAAAGAGGGGGTTTTGTGAACACCTGGATTGAATATTATCCTGGTGCTAAGAATTTCCTAAGTAAGCTGAGACACACAAGATACACTTATACAATGTTAAGTCAGAATCTCCTCAAGCATGAGATGAAAAAAATTGAAACCAATCAGACTTGTAGCAAACAGACCGCAGAAGCAACCTCCTTGATGAGGAGAGACTGGCAGATTGAGAGTACAGACACCAGACCCTGCATTGTGCAGGACTCTGGCACCAACCCCCAGCTTCAAGACTTAGGGAGATAGTATACTTACCATCTCCTCTCCTTCAGTCTAGTTTTTAAGTGAAATTATTCTATGTTCAGGAATGTTATTATTCACTAAGGGTAGGCTTAATCTCTTGGAAATTAAGTTAAACTTCAGGAATATAAATTGGTCATCCTCACACTTTCTCTGGACAACGCTAAGAGAGGCACTCCTAGAGGGGAAAAAACATCCATTCTTACAAAAAATATTTAAGACATTTTCTGGCTCAGCCTTTCGAAGTTGTATTATCTCCTCTCTGCCCAGCAGGAGCTCAGGCACTAGCTTTTACAGTAGGGCAGATTTTTCTTGCCTAACTTTAAACACAGAAGAGGTATCTTCATTTAAAAGGGTATTTGTTCAAAGCAAGTATAGCAGAGACTGATCTCTCCATTCTCCAGAGCTGACAGCACAGTCCCTCCAACGAGCATGAGCGGTGTGAGAAGTATTTAAAGAAACCTTTAGCCAGCTGCATACAGCACATTGCAAGAAACGGTATTCGTCAAGCTTGCAAAAGTACTTCACTCACAGAGCAATCAATTGTACATACTTTCAGATGATTTAATCACCCACTTCTGTACCCTGAGCTTTCCAAGTTCTCCCCAGACACTGATGCTTGCCAGCTATTCATCTTCAAACATACATCATTAAATACCCAGGGTGGAACGGCCTTTCCTTGACATTATTGTTTAATGGCACAAGGTAATAACCATCAAGTTACTATATGAAATCCCAAAGTATTCAAAGAAGAGAGGAGGGGCAAACGAAGAAGCCTGCAGACTGTGACATGTTAAAAGGATGTTGGCTTCTGTTCAGGATTCAATAATCCATAGGCACAGGGGTTTCACTTTTTACCACTGCGAGCTGGCACAGGTCAGAGAACCCATGTCCTCACCTTCAGGTCACCAGGCTGCAGATGCCAAATACTTTTCGGTTGCTGGGCAAGAAGCAGGTCTCTAATCTGCATGCAGCATACTCAGATTGCTCAGTGCATAATGAAGTACCTTCTTTTTGCAACCTCATCTCTCCATTAGGTAAAGCATGGACAATTTTAAGGAGCAATCATAAGATTTTTTTTTCTTTCAGTGCTGAGCTAGCACAGCTAATGTATCATCACTCACATTTTCTTCCTTCCCATCATTGCTTGTCAGTCACAATTAGAATTGCTGCTCAGTTCCTGGGTTGTAGATTATGAACAAAGGCAACTTTGAAAAACAAAAAAAGCCAACTCAAACCATTTGATCTCTCCTTTCATCCCCAGCCAACAGCAAACAACGCTAAACCACAATAAAAAACAGATGTTCACGCATTCAACAGAAATGATCAGAGCATGTCACTGTCTTAATCCAAATATTAAAAATGCAACAATCAAAATGAGGTATTAACAAGGGACAAAAGGACTTACAGAGTACCCAGGAGTGTTCCTATCATTACCCAAAAATTACTTTTAAGGTTATTGTGCTTTTTTATAGTTTAGTAACAGATCATTAATTTGATACAGAGCAGAGGCTTTCACCCAGAGACACCCTCTTATGTTTTGTATGGTACTAATCTAGCTATAAAGTTTGTCAAAATTTTATCAAAATTCATCGAAACAAATTCCTCACTACGTTCAGAAGATGAAAAACACTCTACAGATTGAACACTGGATATAATTCAGTCAGTAAAGATATTCATGTTCATCAGAAATCAAAGGTAGTAAATGAGGTTCAGCTTTGCACAGGATGAGTAGAAAAACATCACTTGTCTAATGGGAATTGTGTAGCTATCACTCCACCAGAAGCATTTGTGATTTGAACATGACAACTTGCTTTTCATCAGTTCTCATACACATTCCTGCTGATGGGACTACAGAATTTTCAGCAGCAGCTGATGGTAATACCTGGCCACAGATTAAGCTTCACATCAGTACTGCTCTAACTTCTGTCTTAGAATGGTCCAAAGAGGGACCAGAGATGCTAGAGCCTAATTTCTGAAACTGAAGCAGGACAAAACTCCACTACTGATGGTGCTCACTCTGCCTCTGTACTTTCACAGCAGTGGCATTAATTTCAATTATTGTTTCTGGCTGATGGTTGTTATAAGGTCACAGTCTAAGTCTCAGTGGATACCTTGTTCTTCTTCTTTCCCCTTCACTTTCACCAAAACATTAGCCCATGCAGGTCCCAGGCATGGTCTACCAGTTCAGAGAAAAAGTTAAGAAAGAAATTAAGCAAGGAAACATTAATTGTTAGGAAAAAAAATTTCCTTACATTCTAACAAACTGGAACCAACATATCAGGGATAAAACCCTGAGCTACACACTGGTGGCAACGAGTACACCTATAATTTTAAGGTTATGAATATCTAAGATCTTAACTCAAAAAGGGGAAAAACCCAATCAATGCTGAGGGGAAAGGGAAAGAAAACCCACCCACAAGATCCTTGAAAGCAAATCAGTCTTAATGCTTTTGCAGTGGGTAAGATTGAGATGAATACTGTGTTGATGGGCAAACAACATCAGAGGTCAGACACACTCTGTATGCATATTATTACCTGCAACACCATTTCATTGCAGCTGACACATCTATAGCAAGGACCTCCAGCTGCCAGTGTTTACCGAGCTGAAAAAGGTCAAAGAAATAAAACTGACCTTTTCACATGGGCCTGCTGGGTAGACATGAGGCATTGCTAGGCTTGAAAATGGATTAAAGAGGGCAGGGGGAGAAAAGCTCTTGCAAGAGCCTCTGTGGGCAAAATCCAGCAGTGCCTCCCCTCCAGCTAGTGAGATTGCAGCCATCGTGTGGGCTCAACTTCATTGGCTTTCAGAGTAGGGGTTTTTAGCCAAGTGTCATATCTGACAGCAGAAATCGGTCTATGCTAAAGATTGGAAAGCTCTCCTGCTTAGTCACCTAGGAAGCCAGATCCAAAACAGGCCTGCAGGGATATCCTGTACCTTGCTGCTGTTGCCACTCACGAGGCACACAGGAACAGGGGGCATTGGTTTTGCATTGGGTCCCAGTTTCCCCACAGTCCTCCTTTTAGGGAGAAGGGAGCACTTAGTCTCTCAAGGTTAGGTACAGAGACCACCTTGGCTTTGCACAGCCAGGTTTTTGTAAGTGAGCTCTGCCCCACCCCAACTCTTCAGCGATCAGAATTACCCAGGCACTAGCTCTCACTTCAGCACTCAGCACCATGTTCTCTCTTCTGCCCTTAACACTGCTAAGACTTCTTTAAAAAGCATCAGTGCAGTGGGACTACAGAGAGTCATATTTACCAGATACACAGAACAAGCCAGATCCAACATCAACATGCTGCTTCTCTGGCTTTCCTACAGAAAACACTGAGCAACTCCAGAAAGCTCAAATTATCTAGAGGCAAGCTTAAGCCAACCTTGAGCATTTCTGAAAAAATTGCAGCCCAAGAGTTAACATCCAGATTTAAGAACTAAGCACCCACAACATTAAAGACTGCATGCAGTATGATAGCAACTGCTGGATGATGTCCTCCTTCAAAAATCCTGACAGTAGTTAGATACTAGGAAAAAGAGCACAATGCCAGGAAAACCTGGCCTTTGGATACAAAGCAGTTTTGCTCTGTGCTTTCAGAAGCTTTGTCTCATTGCTTCCAGATTGTGCAGGGTAATGCACAGGGTAGCATTAAGGTCCCTACATGAACACGGGGCCAGCTGCTGTGAAGCAGCAGGTTCGGTGCTAAGCAAATACAAACCCAGTGCTTTGGAAACCACAGCAGGATTTTTAGAAGGACAACTACCCAATGTGTTGTGGTCATATCAGCATGAAGCAGGTATTGTGAAGCCACAAATAATCATGGACAGCAGCCAACAATATGGAAGTTTCATAATCCCTTCTATTTTTTTTATGAACAAAACACTGACTCAAAAAGTTTATTCATCATAACTGTACCGTTCTTTAATATTATTGCATTAAAGTTCATATTTTTTGTGACTTAACAGCTTGCTGATGCAAGTGACTGTCACCAAGTCAAATGCACAGAAAATAAGCAAACAGGAAGAGAAATACAGGCTGACCAGTAAGGCATTTACCTTTACAACTGTCTTGCCATTTGAAGAGCATGTCCTTTCACAAGCCAGAGCTGTATTTGCTTTTGTGTGGATTTTTTTTTATTTTACTTTTTTCCTAGAACATTCAAGTGCATCTTTAATGTATTATTCAAACAGAAGCAATGATTAATTAATCAAAACTCCGTTGTATAGGGAGAAGAAAACTGGGCTCTTGTGCAACACCCGGCCAGATGCTCCAACTTAAAGGGAATCATAAGGGAGGATGTGTCAGCAATAGTGCTTAATTATGCAATAAAAAATGATGGGATTTCAGAGACAGCTTTTAGGTTTTTAGCAGCATCTCTTTTCAGTACTTCTCTTCACCAGATACAAGCTACGTGCCTCCTTCCATATCCCATCTATCAGAGTTATCGCAGCAAAGAGCACTTGCTCAAATCTCATGCAATCTGGCTTGCATAGAACACAAAGAACCTGGATTCAAAACTGACCAATGGACTGTCCCTAGAAAGGCTGCTTTAGATGGACAGGTTTCCTTCATGCATGCCTCAGTACTTTTTGGGTAAGGAAGACAGACCTGTGTACAGGCAAGGAATCAAATCTGGAGTCAGAAGGGCTGGTCTCTACTTTTAGCTTTGAGCTATACGAGCCAGCTCATTTCTTGGTGGTGTTTTTTTCCTCTCCCATACTACATCTTTTTAAGGCTGTGAATTTAAGACTTCACAAAAAAAAATTAAAAGTTCTTAAAATGTTTAAAACCATCCTAATGCATTATTCTAATCCTGTCTAGGAGAGGTTTGAGCAGGGCTGTTTCAAAGAGGGAACAAACTGTTTTCCAGGTTTGTGGCAGGCACGACAGGAATCCTAATCTGTAATACCTGCAAAGCAAATGCAAGCTAGATATATTAAGAGAAGCATCCTTCCAGCAATAGCAATGAAACATGAGAACAGGTTATTGAGACTTTCTGTGGAGCATCTATTCTCAGTAGCCTGGACATCTTGAAGAAGCAGCTGGATGCACTTCTGTCAGAAACAGTTCAGGTTGAGTTGTTCTTGCCACAGGGCAGAGATGAGCTACATGATCTCTCATGATCTCTTCCAGCTCTACTTTTCTACAATTCCGTATTTTTTAAGTAGCAAAATTTAGAAGTCTTAAATTGTCATATCTTTTCCAAAGCACTGAGCTCTTCAGTGTTTCCATTCATGAAAGTATCTATACTTGTCTTAATTAAATTATACATAAGAAATAGGTTTTTTCAGGGTTTTTTTAATATTTTGTACAACGTAATATTTTTATCTTCTGGTTAATGCTTCCAAATCAGTGTCCTCCCCAAGGTCACACCTTTCTGCTTCCACAAATCACATGTGTTGTCAAAACACAACATCATGACATGGTGATGATGTAGACAGCAAGGCAAGTAGACTCAGGGAAGAGTTACCCAGGAGTAACAGACCACCATAGCAAATATGGAGAAGGAAAAGCATAGCAGTTTACATTTGAGAGGCACAAAAGGAAAAGAAACTGCAAACACATGTAAAACTTTTAGCTGTCGTCTAACATAATTTCATTTTTTAGATAAGAGCTAATTGTTCCAGAAACTGCCATAGTACCTTAGCCAAGCTCTCAGTTGTACCAGCACTGGACACACAGAAGACTACTGAGATTCCACTGTCTACTGAACCATTGCAATTTAATCAGACCCACAGCCTTTAATGTTATTGTAATGGTGGTAGCTGCCTTTTTCTGTAATGCAGATCAAAGAACATCCTTCAGACTCACATTAAACCTAACAGCTCCTTTGGGCTGGAAAATCTCTTGTAGAGAAGTACCAATCTTGATGAAGGCTTCGTGAGATAACGAATCTACCATATCCCTTAGATAACTTGTTCCAATGCTTACTAAGCCATACTGTTAAACTTGTTTCTAATTTAAAACTACCTAAATGGGCAACATGATTTTTGCTTTTCCCAGGAAACCATAGACCTATATGCAGAAACAGGTCATTACCACAAAAAAATAAATTTAAAATAAATGCCCAATAATACATAATATGAACAAAGGTAACTGCTTGCTGGATACTCTTTCCAGCTGGGAAGTAATTGACAAGGACAAAATATCTCCCACTAAATATGCAGCTAGCTGTCCATCCTGCTTTTAAAAAGGCAAGATCCAAGAGACTGCCCTTACAACAACAGCCAGTGAAATCAGAGTCTGTAGAAAAATGAACCTAATTACAGGTTGTTTGTTCTTTTCCTGAAAGCTGACAATTGCTAAGGGCAATGTGCAATGATACAGAGGTATCTGAACCCACTCCACCTGAATTAGCCAATATGTCCAAATGGCCTCAGGGGAAAAGAAGGTACCCAAGACCCTGGAAGGTAGGTAGCCCTTCTGCATGACTCTACTCTTGAGTTAATTAGCCCTTTCAAGAATCAGGAATAATTAGTGTAATTTCAGTATCATGCTACAAAGGGCACACCACCTCCAGGTACCTCTGCTTGGCACTGCAGTAGGCATACCTGGAGAGCTGGACAGCTGTGCTCTTACCAGCGTTGTGTCTGTAACATATTGATGCCAGCAAATTGCTAGATCCTTTTCAGAAACTTAATTTCCTTGCTTATTGCTAGTCCTTCTGCATTTGCTCTCTGTTGTTATAGATTAAATATTTTAAGACTTATACCATAAGGGCTTTGGCTAGTTTCATTTTTAACACTCATGCTGACAGTGTATGATGACGCAAATTGGGTTGTCACATCATCCTTCTTCGGATCTAGGGAAATTAATTTTACCCAATTCTAGTCATACAAAAACCTACCCTATAGATTTACCTATAACCTGATCTTTTTCATGCCAGTAAGCTAGAAATGACTAGTTAGCAAGTGCTAGCTACACTGGTCCTTTGGTTGGTTGTGAACACTAGCATGCCTTAATCCAGATGGTCTAAACCCTTCAAGTTTTTCAGCAGTTGGGGATCTTCCTTAAACCTCTCTCCTTCACTTACCTAGGGAGAGAGATATGGAGAAAAGCCTAATCAAGTAAGTATATGATTCTGTCCTCTCTTCCAAGCATCTTCCCTGCTGCCCAAAGACATTGTAAGAAGTTAGCATGAGAGTCCAGATAACCTTCAAACCATTATGGACAGTCCCAAGAAGAAGCTTGAGCTGATTTTCTTTCCTGTACTCAGTATGTACAGCTCCTTTTACATTTGCTCAGGCATCTCTGTGAGGTGTATGACCAGGAGGTATCTGACCTACTCTACTTGGTGGGGCAGCTCTGCAAAAGGAAAAAAAAACCAAAACCAAAACAAAACCCAACCCACAAACAAAAGAAACCCAACATGTTTTCCCTTCCCAACAGAGCAAGGAGGAGGAGAAAAAAAAAGGCAGCCAGTAAATAGTCATTACAAACCCAGTCCCTGCTTTCCATATTTGCACATCAGATGTTGTTGGTGAAGATGGTGAAGATAAGACGACAGAGTGGCAATGCTGCAGATTCTCTAAGAAATTCAGTTCATGTTTGGCATTCTTTAAGGGAGACTGAAAAAGGAACTCTTCTTTTCCCTTTGTGACATGCTCCTGATGAAACAAAGCTATTTAATTTTAGAACAAAAATCTCCTCATAATTTTCATCGAAGGGCAGGCAGGGGAAGGTTCAATTACAGCAGTCACAAACCTGATGTCCAGAGCCACAGGAAAAACCTTGGCTGTGTCAGTCATGTACGGTCACAGATGGGCCAGTGCCTATCACCAAGGAGGTGGGGCACAGGTGAAAGTTGAACCCACCTCCACCAAGCCAGATACATCCCCAGCCTCACCACATCCTCGAGCTGGCTCAGTTAGCACATGTGGTCCTAAAACTGCCAGAACATACAGCAAGGTGCCAGCTTTGCTCTAGGGCACCTTTGACTCCCTATGCACACCTCAATCAATTAGGAATGACTTTGCACTTGAATTCAATTTCTGTTGAAACTCCTCCTTTTGACACAAAATCATGTAACTGTCTCCAATATGGTTAATGTGGGGGCCCAACTCTGCATATCCAGATGCAGGGGGGTCACAGCTGTATACAGTCATGCTGCCAGGTGTCTACCATGGCCAGTTACCAACCAGTGATTGATTCTCTTAATTCAAGTGTCTGATCCCTCCTATAACAGCTCCTCTTTCCCTTGATGGCTCCACAGCCCAGCCAGCAGATTATCCTTCATTCTGAGGATCTAGCATGGCCTTCGCCAGCTGCGCCCAGTCTTGTACCCGTTCTTCGTCTCCATTTCCACTATTAAAGTACTTCAAGGTAATGGAAGTGGTCCTTCACACTGGTAAAGGCTCAATGTTTTAAAACATATCACTTATGAGCTCTTCTTCTAGGTCTTCCCTTCTGAAAACACCAGATGACCTCAGTATCTGATTTCTGAACAGAGGAGGGTACCCACTTCCCCAGATCTGCTGCCTGTGCTCCTGTTAATACAGCCCAGGATGCTGTTAGCCATCCTCATTACCACAGCACATGGCTGGCTTACATTCAGCTCACTGTCTACCAAAACCCCCAGGTGCTTCTCTGCAGACCTGCTCCCCAGCCAGTCTGTTCCCACACCACATTGCTGCAGGGGTTTATTTCACCCCAGGCTCAGGAATTCACATTTGCCCTCCCTCAGTTTCATCAGGTTGCTGTTGGCTCACTCCTCCAGCCTGCCTATGTCCCTCTGAACAGCAGCCCTGGCCTTGAGCTATTGACTGGTACCTAAATCTGATATCATCTGGGAAATGTTATTTGCAACAGTTTTTGCATCAGCCCACTTGTTTTCCCTTACACACAGCTACTGAAAATCCCATCCTAATCACGGCCTAGCTTCCTCCTGTATTGCCTGACCATATAACAGGAGACATTTAAAGTGTTAAAATACTTAAGTTGCACACTCAACCTCCAGGAGCATGAGTGAAATAAAGCACCAAACACTAACTCATCTGTCTCTGAGGCAGAAAACCAGCATTTTATACACTGCCTTTTAAGGTAAGGGCTCACTTTCTCTCCATGCAACATCCAACCTGAGCAGACAAAGAAAATTGGATGCAGCCTTGCTCAAAATTTTTTTAACATTCCCCTCAGTCAGTGGTGTGTAAAAACACAGCCATGACATGCTACATTGGAAAGTGGCTTTAACTGTCAGAAGCTTCTCCTAGAGAGGTTTGTCAAAAATGCCCTCGCTTTGTTCATTATCCTTTTGCCCTCATTTCCAGTGCACCTGACTACATCACCTTTTCAACATTTAATTATTCCCTTTTCCACCCAATCTGAAGACTAAGGTTTGGCCTTAGAACCCTTTGTGTGCTCCACACTAGCTCATTAAAAAGCTGGTGTTCTACAAATGTGAGAAAGACAGACAAACAACAGGACATAAAGAGGTGCTAAGAGATAAACTGGAAATTATAAAACCATTCAGTGTATGCAAAGAACAAGATCAGTGTTTATTTCCAACACTTCCAGACCAACATTTTTTTTCCTCATCTATCTTGAAATAGTTAAGTGTGGACAGCAATAATGTTCTGCTAGTCAGCAGCATTTCATGAGCTTCCTAAGAGTTTAAAAAAAAAATCAAGGACAGTAGGAGTTCTGTTAGACTCCATTACAAAAAAAGTCTGAACTTTTCTCCATTTTCCACCTATTTCTTCTCTAAAATGGCAACAGGAAGCACTCTGACAGCTCTGAAAGGACCAATACTGAGCTTTCTCAACAAATGCTTGTCTGTCACAGTGAAACCAACTTCCTGAGCATAAATTATTCATGTTCAAGGATAAAAGTATCAGAGTGGATAACCCAAAAGATTAGGACACTTCTTGTGTGGCACTTTTCTCCTTCTGCAGAGCAGGCTGTTTCTGTTATTTGTAGCTAAAATTTGTCAAGAAAGTTAAAACCTTCCAAGACATCTAAAGGCCTTTTTGGATCACTATTTTGCATTACTCCCTATTACTGTTCATCATGCAAAAAGCTGCTTTGATATTTCCACATCATTCATTCAGACCAGGGACACAAATACAGAATTTGAGGGATTCAGATAATCAAACACCAGCAGACTCCAGACTAGGATTTCCACCAGATGGGAGATAGGCACTTGAACTCGCTTAGGACCTTCTTAAAGGCCACTCATGAATGGCATGATTGAACCATCTTTGGTTTTGTTTTTTAGGGGGAAGGACAAGGTGCTTTTTTCATCATCTGCAATGTTCTTTGGGTAGCTTAGGAAGTTTTTAATACTTCGGCATTAGGTAATATCATCAGTTGCTTACAGTTACACACAGGGGAATGGAAGAAGAAATAACTGGAAATGAACTATGACATTTTTCTCCTAAAATAAAAGACAGCATTTGAGGGAAGAATAAGTTCTCCCTTTATGTGAATTGGATCATACATTTTTAGGTAAAACCGTGAATTCTGCTTTCGCTTATATGCTCCTATTTAAGATGCAGATCCACTAAAGTACCCACAGAGTTGAATCAGTTGCCACTCTGAATTAGGAGTCAGATTCACTCATTTCTGCATTTTCTATAAATCTAGAAATTTTCCATGTACGTAGTCCAACCCCTGGCTGAGACACACTCTCTGTCTGCAGCTAGCCTCCGGGCTGCTTTTTCAAAGTCTCCTGTTTTGTATTTTGATGCATGATTCATACAAGATATGATTTACCCCTTCATTAACTTGCCTCAAGTAGAGATGGTTGGACCCTATTAGGTCAAAAGCATTTGAAAAATTTCCTTCTTTTTGGTTGACCTACTCAGTGAATCAATATTCTTCCTACTCTACCAGTTCTACTCTCAAGGGAAGTCACATGTTCACAGCCCTGACCTTAGATATTGGCCCTTAGCCCATCACTTAAAATGATAGACAGTAATTACAGAATAGGTGGACAGAACTGTCAGTTGGGAAAAAAAACAGGGAAAGTCAAAGATGATTGGAAAGAAAAACACAGACAGGATCTCACTAAGAGGGTGATACATTGTAGCTTGCCTCTGATAACAATACACTGGATCTGATATTTTTATGAAAACCTAAGTATGTTTCAGGCTGGAAATTCTGAATGTAAAGAACTTTGATTCAATTCCTTGTATGTCAGACACATTAGCCCTTCCCCCCCCAACTCTGCTGGTCAAATCCTTGGAATCTCAAGAGCTCTAGTGGTACTGCTTTATTTATATTAGTGTCACCAAAAAGATACTGCTGGTAGCTGGTGTGAATTCAGACCCTCTATACCAAGAAGAGAGCCCTTTGCAAACTGTAGTTAGCACTATTGCCTCATTTGAGATGAGCAGGACTGTTTGTTTTGGTTTCCCCTTGGTTTTTTTCTTCAAGAAAACAAGCCCTAGAGTGGTCACCTGAACTCTTCAGTATCACAGGAGCCACATTCACCCAGTTCAAGCTTCAGAAATCTTCAGTGCTACCCACTTCATTAAGACCTGAAAAGGACTAGGCTTGCATAGGGCAGGTCTCATACCTTCAAAAAGTCACACAGCTTCAAGATATTTCCTTCTGTGCTTCCAATCTTTGCTTTTGAAAAATTAAATTGCAGCTACAATTTTCTAAACCAGAATGGAAAAGCATTCTCCCCCAGCATTTCTCTGCCTGGTAAACATTTTGTTGGCATAATGCAATTTGCTGAAAAGAGACCCTAATCCAGCCTACAAAGCAAAAGCTGTGCCTCAGTATTGCTAGGAAGTGCAAGACTGCTACAAGCGTTTTAATATACAGCAGTTCTTTTATGTTGCTACCTGCCTCTGAGACCAAAAAAACTAATCAAAGAAAATACGAAGCATGTTCAGTATGTATTTCCTCCTCACCCCCAACAATGTATGCCATGAAATACCCCTCACATAATCCATGCCAGATAAACCCTTTGTTTCCTATTGGCCTGTGAGCTTACTGTCACACCAGCAAACAAGGCTTTGGAGCAGTATTTGAGTTAGAAGCAGAGGCTTTAGAGAGGTCTATTAAAACATATTTGAAAACAAATCCCATTAGCAACTTGAGTGAGTTATTTCAATAGGAATGACCATACCTTGAAAGAAGATAACTACAATTTCCTAGAACAATGCCCCTTTTCCAAGACATTTTCTGCACATTCAAGAGAATCTCTTAGTAAAAGCAATTACTCTGAGCTAAGTATTGGTGGCCTAGTAGTGCTATTCCTGGTCAGAGATGACCATGGAAAACTGACAGTTTTCAGTATTCGGTTGAAGAGACATACCTTTGTGATCATAATGTAAAAGTGTTTGGTTTTGCCTTTTACTAGGAGCAGGGAAAAGGTACTAGTCTTCTAGTATATCTGAAAAAATCTGAAGGTTCAGAAAATTCTTTGAGTTGAAATGGCCCATTGGTTCTCATGGGTTTTTCACTAAGCTTTTAGTTGTGAGAATAAGAGCTACAACATTGTGAACCTCTATTCACATGGACATCACTAACTCATTCACCTTTTCCTCACCTCCCACAAATAGATTTGTACAGAAGACATTTTGGCAATTAAAACAAACATGAATACAAAGTCCCAAAACCCTTCTTGACCCTTGCTGCGGAAAGAATTTAGCGACAATGCATTTAACTTGCTCTTCCAAGTACTCAAAGTGAATTGAGGTTGACAGGCAGGGGAAAAAAAGATACTGCTTTGCTTAAAATGGTTCCCCTGCCACTGCTGAAAGCTCTTCCATGATACTTATCTCTCTGCTTTGGAACTAAGCAGACAGAGCAACACTGGAGACTGGAGCACTCGGTCAGCACATCAAGTATTTCTAGGCAAAGCACTTGTCATGTGCCTTCCCTGAGGTGTTCTCCATCCACCTTTTCCACAATTTGAGCAGACCAGCTTTTTCAGATAGTCTGCAATGCATTCACCAAGTGGCCATGCCTCCTTCACCTGCCAGTCATTACCATGTGATTTATATAAAATAATCAGAGTTCTTTTGATTGGACAGGTGTGTCCTGTGGTATACCTCCATACCCTTGGCTACAGAAACACAACTCCAAGGTCTCATCTATACATATAAACAAAATTATGATGAGATAAGTCAGTATAGCTAAAGTAAGAAACTCCCTGCAGATGTCATTACAACTCAGCATAAGGGTGTATTTTACTTGTGTATCTCATTCCAATACATCTATGAAACTATGCTACACTAGTACAGATGCCTTCAGATTACTATCTCTAGATAGTAATTTGAAACATTTACCAGGGCAGGGTGATGTTTTTTGGCCCAATGCCAAGTTTACTTTACCATGTAAATCCTGACTAGCAGATACAGTATTTTTATTTCAGGCAGCAAGGGCTGGGGTTTTTTAAATTAAAAAAAAAATATTTAGAGAGATGTCAGCATTGATGAGTTAATTTTTTACAAGTATACAGTTGTATGCTTCAGATACCAATTATAATATTTTTTTAAATACATGGAATATTGTAACTCTATGATTAGTGCTACATTAAAGATTACCTTACCTGGGCCACGTTTTCACCAGGTAACATGTACTAACAGAGTAGACAGCAGGGTCAGCACAGCAAGTTTGTGCCTTTTTTTTTTTTTAAGTCTTTGACACTTGTGACAAGGTTTATGACAGCTCCAGTTTTTCAGCAGAGAGGATTTTTTGATTCAATATCAAGCAAGTCTATCACAGGTCAGCTCAAGCATGGATTTGCTTTTGAAAAATGAGCAGAACTGCTGATTCATAAGAAGTACCAACTCTATTTCAAATATCTTTAATATTTACCTTTACATGGCAGTGTTATGGGATGCTAGAAAAGTATCATCCTGCCATGGTTTAATCTCAGCCAGCAACTAAGCACCACACAGCTGCTCACTCACTTCTCCACCCAGCCACTGGAATGGGGGAGAGAATTGGGGAAAAAAGTAAAACTCATGGGTTAGGATAAAAACAGTTTAATAGAACAGAAAGGAAGAAAATAATAATGATAATAAAATAATAATAAAAGAATTGGGATATACAAAAGAAGTGATGTACAATGCAATTGCTCACCACTCGCCAACTGATGCCCAGTTAGTTCCTGAACAGTGATCCCCCCCAGGCCAACTCCCCCCAGTTTATATACTGGGCATGACATCACACAGTATGGAATACCCCTTTGGCCAGTTTGGGTCAGCTGCCCTGGCTGTGTCCCCTCCCAACTGCTTGTGCCCCTCCAGCCTTCTTGCTGGCTGGGCACGAGAAGCTGAAAAATCCTTGACTTCGTATAAACACTTCTTAGCAACAACTGAAAACATCAGTGTGTTATCAACATTCTTCTCATACTAAATCCAAAGCTTAACACTATACTAGCTACTAGAAAGAAAATTAACTCTACTGCAGCCAAAACCAGGACACATCCCAGCCTGAACATGTATAGCCTGCTTCTGGACTGCTGTCAGCCTCAATAGTGAGAGTAGGAACAGAAAACCTCATTAAGGTGGTAGATTTTTGATGACCTCTCTCTTCCAACTCCCCATGTAAGTGGGTGATTTAGGTTGGACTCTGTTACAGAAAGATCTCCAAGGATCTAGGTATGATGGTGATTGAATGGCCCTTTCTCGATCAAAGAGTGAAGTCAAACTCTTTCTGTCTTTCAAGCAGTTGATTTTCCTCAGCTATCCACTACATGAATAAAAACCTTTGAAACAGCTGGTCCAAAAGGAAGTACATCTCACCTGTCAAGACAGATGTGGCAAGAATAGGTCTGCAGACTGCACAGGCATTTAAGTGTTCATGAGCTTTTTGTGCAAGTATGAAAACATCACCCTCAGTTTCCAGATCAAACTGCCATACAGAAAAATGCTATCTACATGAGGGAAATCATACCTTCAGTTTTTAAGAAGTCTCCCCTACCCTTTAAATTCAGGAACAAACAAAAGAGCATGCAAAAATTCAGGGTTAACAGAATCACTGATAACAGTCTGTCTCCAAGGTCTGTGTAAGCAGTTCAGGGAAGATGTGTGTGGATACAATCTCTAAGATGTCTTAGGTCATTTGGAGTGAAGAAGTCACTATTCATTTTCCACAGTAGATGCTACTTGTTACTTAAGACAGAATTCATCAGAGATCATTTTAGTTCTCTAAAGGCTCGTTGTCCACTCTGAACTCATTGCACAGACTCCCATTACACTCCATGTAGAAAGACAAGCAGCTCTAAAGGGCTCCCTCGCATGTCTGTTGGCATAGTGTCTGCAACAGACTCCACGTCCAACCTGCAGCTAGCTAAATCTTACATGTCCCAGTTGAATACAGACTGATATTAAATACTAAATGAAATACTTCTAAACAGAAAACACTAGCACTTTTACATTGCGGAGCCATTGCTGGATTTTTATACCTGATAGTTACACTTGACAGGTTTCCCTGTTGTAGGATTAATACTTCAGCCAGCATCCCCCACACTATGCAAAACTCAAAACCAGTTGCACATCAGCAGAAGATAGCAGCTTAAATATACAGTTTGGTCTAGCAACAACAGTACTTGATGATCAATAAAATTTTGATGCCAAGAAAGAGCAAGACCCCAGCACAGGACAAGGAAACAGACTCTTCTGGATTTGATCTCAACTTGCTTTTCTCACAGCCTTGGACAATTCAGCAATATCAACATTGAAGCAAGAGTAGAATCAATGAAATGTCAACATACACAAGCCAAGTTTGAGAAGAATTCCCAATTCTCACTGATGTTAAGAAACTTCTCTTACAAGTTTAACTCTTACTTCAGCACCTAACTGCACAGTTATATTAAGGCCTCATTACCTCAACTAGAAAGTTTTGATACACCTTTAGCTTTGTAATCAACATAATGAGGACAATTACATTAACTTCATGTTTTTTAGGGAGCTGTGTGGAGTCATTAATTGCTCTTTGACATGAAGATGAACACTGTTCTATGCAAAGTTAGAACACAGGCAGAAGCAGCCTTATTTAACACAGCTGTAACTGATCAGAGTAGAAAAAAGCAGCAAAAAACAACCTCCCATTGGATTACTAGAATAGGTGCAACACACGAACATTTGCAGAAGAAAGAAAAGAGACTGGAAAACACTTAGAGAAACAATAGAAAGAGAAGCCAGTCATGCATTAAGTCAAAGACTACATGCTCTGGAGAACTTGCCTCAGCTCTCTGTTTAGCTACAAGCTTTCCTGTCAGAGTTTAGTCCATCTAGTTTCCTCTGTACTTCTGCTTCACCTTCCACTCCCAGAAAAATGACAGCACTGCCTTTGTGTTATCCCAGCTACAGGGGAGGATAAAAATGATCAGCCTGATTTCACATGAACGTGGATACTTGTTGCAATCTAGCTATGGCTACCCAGAACTCTGCGTAAACTCATTTTCTTGCCATAAAACTCCATGGTGAAGGTGCATCATTACTTTTTCCTTTTGAACACTGCACACTCCTGGGAGGAGGAGGAGACCTCTGGTATCTGCAGAGCCCAGGACAGCAAAGCTGCACTTGCTCAGAAAAGGCCTGGACCACAACCACAATACAAAGAACAAATCCAAATAGGGGCCTCAAATAGGGGCCTTTTGTGCACCAAGACTTATGTCCTTGCAACCCAAGTGCTTAGTGTGAATATTTCATTCAGCAACACTTAATTCAGCAGCA
Source organism: Buteo buteo (assembly GCF_964188355.1). Lineage (NCBI taxonomy): Eukaryota > Metazoa > Chordata > Aves > Accipitriformes > Accipitridae > Buteo > Buteo buteo. Next base: position 57,727,589 of record NC_134174.1, read on the forward strand.
GCTAAGAACACAGCAAGTTTAACTCTGAAAATTAGACAGAACTTATTATCAAGTGATAAAATCACTTTTTGTCACACTTTGCTCCCATCACTCCTGTCTCTGCCAAGACTGAATCCCTTAGAAACACTTCTCATGAAATGTATCCTATCTAAAATGTTTCTCCCAAGGAATAAATACTACAGAAGAACTTCCATCTATATTTAAAGCTGAAAAACATCTTACTGTAATCAAAGGTAATTGAGACCTTCCACCAAGAACTTAGTACATACCACCAATGATAAATTTAAGGAAGTAGTCTAGGCTGGGTCCATCTTCTTGACAAATAGAAGTGTGAAAAGCTTTCTACTGTATTTCAAGTAAGAGCTTCAAGTGAGAAGCAGAGTCAGGAATGTTTCATTCAGTCTCTTAACCTAATGAAGGCCTGATCTAAAGCTCATTAGGAGACAAGAATCATTCCAATAATCTGTGAGCTTTGTAGCAGGCTCTCTGAGAAAGTGGTGATCTCTTTTGATGCCATACTTTCAGACTAGCAAGTGGAAAACCATGTTGCCATCAGCATCAACAGTAAAGTTTATACTCCCTTCAATGAGGGCTGATTTCAAAAGATACTTGTTCCTCACTCAAACTGCAGATATCTTTGTAGAACAGCAGCAGCTGGTGATGCTTGGCATAAGCATTGTGGCAAAAGAAGTAACTGACTTCGGAAAAGCTGGTCTCATCATAAAGCGTAATGGCTAAGTGCCATAGTGAGGTTAGTGCCATGTAATGGTGGAAAGTGTGATAACGGATGGAAGGAGGTAAAAAATCACATACAGTGCAACATGGACTCAGTCCAGCTCACAAGCCCATCCTAGGGGTGAGCACTGCAGATCTCAGGAGAAGGGGACCTTAAGGCACAAGAACTACAAAACTCAAGGGGTATTTTGGCATTCTTTCTAATTGCATCATTTTTGCCAAAAATGTGAATTTTGAGGGCGTTTGTTTCTTGTTATATTTGGGGGGGGTTCCCTGTCTTTTTTTCAATTAAGCACTACATTTTTCTTTGGAAAGAGCACTTTTCACATACATTGAAAGAACAAACCAGTTACAAATGGCTTTGTCAAACATCAAGTCAGGGTCCCATAACTGCACCGAGTTCCCTACTGCTCCAATAGCAAGGCAGACCTGGTTCAAAACCATTTACTGAGCAGAACTCCTGAAATATGCACAAATACCTTTTTGCACATTTCCCCACATTATGAGTCCTTCTCCAGTAAGAGAAGTCCAATGTGTGATGCATTCTCTGGGCTTACTGTTGTCAGCTCACTTATTTGCTGTTTTAGCATTATTCAGCACCTCATGCTGAGCTGCCCTTTCTTACTGTGAAGTGCTGCTGGATTTGTACGGCAGTGCTATTTAGTTTCCATTTAAAAAAAGAAGTGGAGGGTTCATTCTGTTTTTAAACAGACAGACTGCTTGCATCTTCAGAAAATGAATGCCTGAACACCCTCAGAAGCAAGATTGTTGTTTTATTTTTAAATAGCAACATGGATTTTAATTTTTTTTTTTTTCTGCAGAGTTCAGAAAGAGCATTCAGTACTATAGTGGTGAATTCAAACCATCACCTTGCATGCAGGGTGGACTGAGTGCAGAATGGGAGAGCCAGGGAGTAAGGGACTTCTCACAACTCTGCTGGTAACCTGGGTACATTGCTTTCCCCACACTACACTTCTTTTCTTGACTTCATCTGAATGCAAGGCCTCTGGGACAGGTTGCCTGGGCTGTGGATTTTCATCACCTCAAGGAATTGCTCCAGTTGTCTGACTCCCCCCCAAGGAGTTTAAAGCCATCCCTTGAGGTACAGTGGAAACAATCTTTATTAATCCATGGAAATCTTAGGGTTTGGATCCCTCCTTTTTCTTTGAAATTTCAACCACTCTGCTCATTCTCCCAGACCTTTTTGTTCTCTGTCCAAACATCCCTTTCCCTCTTCCTTCTACAGATTGCCTCCCTGCATATGTCCCCTTAACAATTCCTTCATCTCCTGCACACACCTGGGCCGCACACCCCTTCAGTTCCAAAATTTAATTGTGGTGGTTCTGTGTGGGCAGGAGTAGTGATACTTACAACCCAAAGGCCCACAGCAAGGCACAGCCAGGCCACCAGTCTCTGGAGATTGTGCTCCCACTGCACAGACTGCTCCTGTTTTATTGCCAACCAGGGCTTCCTTTTAAATGGCTACAGCAGCTCACTTGCAGCAAGCTGAAGTCCCACCTTAGACCAGAAAAGCGCACATATCACAAACAGCATCTGCAGATCCCTCGTCACATTCAGTAGGTGATATTTATAGGCCAATTTTGTGAGCAGTTCTTTTGTTGGTAACATTTTGTGAAGTAGATTGTAATTTCCAGGTAAAAAAAAAACAAGCACAAATGCTGCTGTAGCACCATATTACATGCTTTGGATATAGGATTTGTAAGACAGCTGAAACGGTAACCTCTGCTCCTCAGCTATTCCATTAATTCAAGCTGTTAATGCTGCACATGCGTGAACAGAATCCAAAACTAAGGCCAAATCTGCCAGAGACAAGCCAACTCCCCCTCAACAGAGGTGGGATTTGTAGCAGCTTAGGATCAACAATTTGAAGATTTAGTTTGAACGAGGAAGGTTTTGATTTGGAAGTGCTGGAACTCAAGGGGACATGGCAGATTTTCAGATCAAAACCCAAATCCTAGCTCTAGGTTAGGGATGGTCAGCACTCATATTAAACTTGCATGGTTGTCCAGGCAGAGGCACAGATGATGCCGTGTTGCCTATGCTGACCCATATGGCGATGTCTTCCATGGCCAGCTAACAGCAGAGCTCTCTGCAGTGTGAGGTCCCAAGCCAAGGAACCTGGCTCCTGCCCTGACAATGCAATACACTGCTTCCTTAAACTGCTCTCCTTCCCACCCACCTTGCAGGGACCATCTTCATGGGTGGTGATCTGATGGGCCACTGAATGCTTAAACCAGCTTCTGGATGGCACATAACTCCATGGGCTCCCAGTGAGCCTCAAACCCCGCTGATGTTGTCATGGGGGTGGTACCTGTATGAAGACATCTCCTGAGGTACGAGGCCATGGGGGCCAATACTGGTCCTGCAGGACCTTAGCAGTGGTCCTCTCCCAAGGGTACAATTCAGTCCCTGAAGAGGACCGGACTAACCTAGCTGAGCACTTTTACAAATCCTAAGTTCATTTGAAGATATACACACAGTAAATAAGCACCCTGTTCTGTTCCTAAACACGGCTCTTCACCGGGGGTCCCAACATACTTCAAGGCTGGGTCATTGCCCTTTGCCATAGAGAGAAAACTGAGGTACAAACCAGCTTGTCTTCTGTCATCAGACATGTAGAACTGGAACACAGGTGCTCTGAGCACTACAATAAACCTTCATCCAGTTGGAACAATTAAGAAGAAAGTATATTCTTGGGGGGGTGGGGGCACAGAACAAACAACCAAGACCCAACTGTTTTTGAAGGATGGGGCATTTCTTCTACCAGAGTACAGCAGAAGCTTTACCATGAGTGGTCTTGACTTCCCTCACAACTGACTTTCATTTCTTTATTCGAATATTGGTGAATCATCAATGGTTTGTTCTCTAATTTAACTGGCTGAAGTTTTAATTATTTATTCAGCCCATCCCAAACTTCCCTGCAGGATAGTTAAACCTGCTGAAACGGGTCCCACTCAGGACACAGCTGAAAGGAGCAACATGGACAAGACCAAGCTCACAGGCAGCATCTGAGAAACACAGGGCAGTCAGGGCAGTCCAAGCACCCCTCTCCCTGCTGACCCCCGGCACAACAGCACACAGGTACGAAGCAGCGCCCTTGGGGCCGCAGTACAGCTCTAGACCAGCCTCTGGATGCTCTATTCCTCTCCAGGATGGAATGCAGGACTCATCCCTGCAGGCAGACCCAAGCAGGTAAACCTGTACTGAACCATACTGAGATTGCCAGCCTGGACAATCTCTGCTCCACAAGGCATTTCTTAGGATACACATACCAGTCAATGTCTGTTTTCCACTGTTTTGTAAGGTAAGCACCCTCTGATTAAGGTGATCTGGAAGATAAGACTATTTACCAGGTAGGCAAAACTAGTTTGTCTAGAAAGACCTAGTCAGGCACTGTCACAGGCAGAGATCTGACCTCACCTAGCTTCCTTCCCTGGAAAGTAAAAATGCACCGTTCTTCTGAGACAAAGGCTCAAAGCAATCTCACTCACAGCACAGAGCAATTAGATTAAACACAACGACCAAGTTATCTGCAGATAACCTGCACTACCCCAAGGTGCAGACTGGGGCTATATCTCCCCAGCACCACTGGCTCAGATGTACATTTCCAAACCAGGATTCCTGCATTAAGCCTAGTTCAGCAGTTAACACAACCAGACAATGTAAAGGCTACTGAATTTGGCAAAAAAGTTCCCAGGTAGGTGTACAGCTCTGAGCTTAGGGGAGACCTGTTCTGAGGCTTCTGGTTATTTCTATGATGTAACTAACACCATCAAATGCAGCTATTCCTTCTCTGAGTATAACCAAATTCAAATTAATACAAAGAGGTTTCTGCTGCTTCCAAGGCAGAGACATTGCAAGCAAGTCAGAAAGGAAACTTTTCTGCCAAATTACTGGGTTCATTTACAAGGAAAACTTTTTCCCCATTCATCTTTCCAGACTTGGTGGGCATCCTGGCACTCTCCAATCCAGCTGTCCATCTTCCAGAGCCAAAGGGAGGCTCAGCTGTAAGACAGCAAAGGGATTTAATAACCAATTGCAAAATGCTTCTACCAAATAAAAGCCTGCCCCTTAAATGGCTTGAAACATTTTTCATGTGCAGCTTCAATCCAGAAAATTAATCAAAACACAAACAAAAGGAGATTCAGCTTCTGAACAGTAATACAAATATATGCAGGCAATCCAAATAATTCTTGCTGCTTTAATTCCCTGGAGACGCAACTGCATATATTACACAAAGCTTAGATATTAAAAGTCCGTGTTTCCAAGCAATGAAATTGCTGCCATAAACATCCCTGGATCCGTTTTTAGAACTACTCTAAATAGCACATCTCTCTTGTTTTCCTGTCAGGTTTCCAGCGTTTTTGTGAGCATCTTGACACTTTGTCTCACCTCTCCCCTTACGTGGGGCATCACTCAGGATTCCTCAGGCTCAGGGTCATGTTCCCAGCACACCTTGGTCACCCTGCCCACATTAGCTCCCAGCTCGCTTCCCTTTACATCCTTCATGGCTTTACTTGCAACCATGAGTACCTTCCAAGTATAAACTACCCCTTCTCCAGCATCTACCACACTGGGTCCTTGTTTTAAGTCCTGGAGACTTCTTCAATGTAAATACCAATGCAAGACTATGCTGTGCTTCTGGCATTTCTGAAGCATTCGTTAGCATGGTGTCCAGATATTAAGCAGTTAGAGCTGTTCTAAACTTCCTCGTTGTGTACTTTGAGCCTCATTAAAGCAAAATCCTCTCCTAAGACACTTTTTGTGATTGACTGCTCTTCAAATATTTGAAGAAAATTACTAACTAGTTTGGAATTTTGTGTCAGAATAATTTGCAGGTGGAAACACTCTTAAAATGAGTTTTCCATAGATCATTTTCAGATCCTCTTCCTTCTCTCCTTTCTGCATCTAAAAGGGATTTTCTACCAGGGAAATAAAAAATAAAAATTAAACCAATACCTGCCTAGTGAAGCTGACAAGTGGCACCCAAGCAGGCTGATGGAAGTAGAGTGCCCCCATTTCTTCCTCTCAGCTATACAACCTCCTTTCTTTTAAGTATACTCCTGGATTTCTGTGGGGACAGCCCTGCCTGCCCATCTCTGGCAACTCAGTTGGAAGGCTCTTCTTGGCCCCACTTTCTATCTGTAGACAAATGGGGAATGGGACATGAAGCTTCTAAGTAAGCAGCAAGAGAGCTATATTTCATTTCAGTTCTCCCCCAGATTTTTTTTAACCCTTTGGAAAAAAAAATTTTTCACATACTGCTAATTATTTTAATATTAATGAAAGAAACGCCAGCCAGATTTACTGGCAACTGATCCCAAGCAGTTCCTATATTGGCTGTGTTTAGGATATTGTCAATACTGTATCCACACACAAGCCAATTATCAGGGCTTCTGCTCAGTAATCACATTCTGCATTTAGCTTATAGGGAGCTTTTAGAGTCAGAGGCCATCAGCAGCTACATCATCAGAATACTAAAGTGTTGTTGTGCTGTTTTCTATAGCCTCCCACATGAGAAAACTTCATCTTCTCAGTGAAATGCTTTCCTGTTCTACACTTTTGACCAATGTGTTTTTCTAAATGAAAGCATTGACACTACATATTCATAAGACAGTGTATTTAAATACGAAAAAGCTGAGCAGGCACAAACTACCAGTCAGCAAACTCAGCCAGTAGGAGCATTGTTATTAACCACATTATTCTTTCAAGGAATGAACCCCTCAGCCCTGTAAAGCATTTAAGCAGACTTAAGTGGCCCCATTCAATCAATGAGATCCCACAAATATTTACCTCTTTTCCTGACTCAACCTTTAGTCTAGGTATCCCAAAAGAGTTGTAAAACTCCTTTTGCCCAGACCTGTAAACCCTTCTTTATTCAAGTAGTCCTTCTTGTGTTCGTATTCTCTAAAGTTGCAATTACTTGTTGAGCAAAGACTAGCAGGCTTTAACTGGCTCAGTGAAAGAATCAGCTTCCCATCACTGATGCATAGCAGCAGTTTAACAGCAAGGATCAACAATACGAGCAGCTGACATCAAAAAAAGAAAGAATAAAAAGCATGGCATATAAATTCAGCTGGAAAAGGGAAAACAAACAAATATTGGAAACAAGTTGGGTCAAAGAGGCTGACTTCAAGTGATCTCACACAGATTACACATAGGAGAAAAGGGAAGACTATACTGTCAGTAAATAGCTACTTCAGCTTTCAATTAACTGCCTATTCATTGCTCGTTCTCTCTGCAGCTGCCAGCCCAAAAGCCAGACTCTGCATCTGCAGTGTAATACCTGCACCCATGGATTCCTCCTCCACCCATAAGTGATGTTACTCTGCATTTACACCCTACAGTCAGTTTATTCCCAGCTTCAGCTGAGCAGTACCCAAAGAAACAGAAATGTAACTCAGAGGAGTTTCTCACTGCACTTCATCCAGACTATGACTGTTAACAGGGAGAAAGTGTGAACTCCTGAGCTGACTTGATAACAAGCTTATCCACAGCAGGAGTACTGCCTAAAGGGTACAGATGTAGTGATACATGTATTCACATACATTCACATTCAAATAGAGGCCACCAGATGTTCCTCATTCCCTGATCCCCATCTCAAGCCCTCTCTTCGGACAACATTCTTTGCAGTGAGCGATTAGATTCCCCAGCTGCTGTCCTAGACTTGCAATGCATTTGTCAGCCTAATTTAAAATGGGGTGCCAAGGTGCCTCTGCGTTATCTCCAGTCAGTCTGTGGGAGTCCCAGAACACAGCATACACAAAAGCTGGAACAACTGAAAAATCCTACAAAACTCTTCCCAATCCAGCAGCCTGTCAGCAGGAAGGAATTACAGCAAGGGGAGCTGCAGCAGAACTATCAACACAGGAGTCCTGGGATCAGCTAATTGGTTTTGACAGGCTCTCCTTGGCCTCAAGCACTGAGGAAAATCCATAAACCACACTTTCCTTACAGGAATGTGTCCAGATGCAAAGGGAATGATTAAAAAGGAGAAAGGGATATAGGCATCCTTAGGACAGCATCACACTGGAGCAGATAAGCCAAGTGTCTAAGTGATTTAGGAGCCTTAATCACAACTCCTCTTTCTAACAGTGCCCAGGTTTGACACTTAAACCCCACTGCCTGTCTCAGCTCCTCCATCATTTCTAAGCAGTAACTCTGCACTATCATGCTCTGGTTTCCACACACTTTCCAAAGCAAGCAAGGCTTTTGCAAGCCACCCTGTGGGTCTGCAGGTGAATGTGTCTGCAAGTCTCCCCTCCTGCTGCACCACTTGAACCTACCAGCTGACTTGGACCAAGTTTTACAGCTGCAGTATCACAGGAAAAAAAAAATAAAAAATCTCTGAAGAGGCAAGGCAGCTGGGCAGAAAAGAGACATCCAAGAAACATCCCCTGAGAGTGCCCTTTCTACAGGAAAGGCCAAGCTTACCTCTTATTGAACACCTGTGAACCCTGGAGAGAGAATTAGAAAGAGAAAGAAAACCCTCATGAAGTCCTGGCCCGGGGGAAAGTTTCAATCAGAGCTGGCAATGAACCACAAGACAAAGCCATTGGAAACCAAGCTCCATTACTTCTATTGCCTACAGAACTACTTGTTTAAAGTATCTCTTATCTGAAGATCTCAGCAATTCAATTAAGGAAATGGCCCTCAGAGGCAGGTAAGTATCATGATGCTTATGTTACAGATGGCTTGCACTGAAGCACTGAGCAGTCAATTGAGCTACCCGTGACCACACAGGAGGAGTGGCATGGGAACCCACAAGCCCTGCCTCTCTGGTCTTTTTCTCTAACTCATAAAGGCACTCAATTCTATTCACATTTGCAGGTCTTTACAGCAGTTCCACAGCACAAAACCCAGGTAGCCCCATCTGCACAGGAGGCCTGTTGGCACACTGTGATGAACCTGGCAAGTCCTGACTTGTCCTGAACCTCCTCCCACTTTGGCTCAATCCAAACACTATCACATCTCACAGCGAGTTTGCTCAGCTGTACCTGTGCTCTGGTTTTGCATGAAGGACCGCGGCCACATCTAGGCTAGAAGTTGGCTAAAAGTTGGGTGCAAGAACAGTTGTAAACATTGGGTACTCAGCAGCTCACCCACCTCTGACTGCAAAGCCTGTGCCTGGCAGCCTAGCTTCAGCCATCCTGGTGCACAGGCTCTGGAAAGCAACCTCCAGCACCAGCCTTTGACTTGCTGTGCATATGGGCAGCGAGTCTGGCCTTGGATGCAGTCCCAGAACTCAAAGCAGATGGAGGTCCTCCTGCAGATGTCCAGGGAAGTGGTAACAAAAGCTTGTCCATCTTTCAATCAGCTGTCCCTGATAATTAGGACTTAATTTTCATTTTAAATAATTCCATCATGTCAGGTCTATTTATTGCCAAATTGTGTTTTTCCCTTTCCGGCCCCATTATTTTTCTTGAGCTCCAAAGCACTCAAAGCTTAGATTTACCTGAAGTCACAGCATTGCTTCCCAGCTGGCTAGAGGTAGGTGGATAGCACCTTTGAGACCAAAAATGAAAATATAAGAGAATGAAAAAATAAAACAGATCCTCCCATTCCTAACTTTACAACTCCCTGTGCTATAAAAGATGTTAAATGTTAGTCACCATCTGCCTCTCTTAGCATCTGGAAAGCTGGATTGTTCTGAACTAAAACAAGACATCAGATATTTCTTCCATGGAATAATTTCAGTCCCCACGAGAAATCAGAATTATAGGAGGACACCTCCAGCTATGAAATCTATTGTTCGTTAAAATAGTACTGCTGGTTACATCATTATGGTTAAATAATAGTTTTAGCAGAGAAAACAGCATGGTATACAAATAGCTAAGGGATGAAATCAAAGAGGGTCTGTGTATTGAGTAAATATGGGAGTGTGACAAATTATAAAGATGAAACAGGTCAGAAAACATAAGTGAAGAAATACATTTTGATTCTATTAGACTGCATAAATTTGTCACTAAAAATGGAGTCATCTATAGCTGGACTAGGCAAACTACGGGATGACTGACAGTAGAGAACAGGCTCTTGCTGAGCTATTTAAGTATTTGTGCTCTGTGAGGCCATAGAGCTTCTACAGCCCACCAGATAAATTAATTGCTGGGTTCCAACCCTGCACACAGATCTGGAGCTAGAGACATGTCCATTCACCCAAAGGCAAAGCACAGCACATCAGCTTCATTATCTGGTCCCATGACAGTATGTGGGGCTCTTCTGATGGGAAGAGCCCATTGCTAACACTGTAGCAGGGCAACTGCCACATGAGAGTGTTTAAAAACAAACAAAAACCACACTGAGCCCATTCTTAGCCTTGTATGTTTTTTTTTTTAATTAATGCTTTAATAAAAATTAATTACACAGTAATAAAACCCCAGTTGGATAAACCCTAGTTAAAACACCCATGGAGCTTTAACACTGCTGAAGTGAAATTTGTTCAGTCTAATGCACCGGTTCAATTAGGCACAAGGGATGATGGTTTCTCTGCAGCTAATCCTCACCTAGCTCAGTCACTCAGAAGTTAAGGGGAAGATTGTTTTTTAAACTTAAAGATAGAATTTTACAGCATCTTTGAGAAAAGGAAGGAAGCGCGTGCAGTGTTGCTTCCAAGCAACATCAGTAACAAGCAGATGCAAAGGAGACTTTCTCATTATGTTGAAGCAAATACACAATCACACTGAGTAGCTGCTGTTTAAGACTCAGACACATCTCCTGGATTATCAAATGTGTTCTTAAAGACATCCTGTTCAAGAGGAGAAAAGGGGTGAATAAAAAACTCCCTGGACTGAAATTGTCTCTGAGCACAGAACATTTCACTGAGGCCGTTAAGAGGGGTCTTTTGCATTTTATTAAACCATGCTTGTGCGTCAAACAACGGCAAGTTGCTAAGTGCTGAAAGAAACTAATTTTCTGCATCAGGATGCCTGAAGGCAACCTCATCTTCTGGACACATGTAACGTGGGCAAGTCCGGGAACTACGCTGTGTTTTTTACGATCTGCTTCTTGCAATCGAGGGAAGCGATTAGTCCCTCTGCTCAGCACTTGTTAGACACCCTGTACAGTTTTGGCACCCTCAGTGCAGGGAAGCCTTGAGTAAAAGCAGAGCAAGCTCAAGGCAGAGCTGCCCGGACGGTGGGGCAGAAAGGCTACGGGAGCAGGGTCTGCTCAGCCCGGGGAGGAGAGGGCCTTGGGGGGCTCGAGGGTCACCTCCAGAGCCAGCGGGGAGCTAGGCCCTCAAGACGAGGGGGCAGGCTTCTCACAGCACAGCATGGGGGGGGGGGGATGAGAGAACAGGCCATAAGTCGAAACATCTCAAGGAAAAGCATTTCCCCATGTGAGGACAGTCAGGCAGTGGGACAGGTTGACCAGGGAAGTTACACAGTCTCCACCTGTGGAGGTTTTCGAGATCCAGCTGGGAATTGCTCTTATGCACCTGGCTGGACCTCAAACTGTCCCCGCTCTGAGCAGGAGATAAGACTAGAGATTTCCCAAGGTCCCTCCCACTCGGAATTAGGCTTTTTTGGGGGCACTCTGCTACAAAGCAGGCAGTCCAAGCTCAAATGTGCAAGTATAAAACTGAAACCTCAGGGGCCTCTCTTGGGTTGTGTATGTAGGCTAATGGCTTAACTTATGGACTCCTGGGTATTCTTTGGACACAGAGTTTTATTTGCCTGAACAGGTAGGCATGAACACATGCATTTGTATCCACACGGCAGAAGGGGAAGCTGTCTCACATATGGGTTTTTTCCATTTTAGTGTAGCTGGCATTATTGCATGTTTTGCTTACTACAGTGCAGGAGGGAGCCTGCAGCACTGAAGTCCACACTTGCATCTGCTTGTTACAAGGACCAGCCCCTGCATTAGCCTGCTTTGTCTTTGTTCCACCTGGTCCACAGATGCTCAAGTCATTCTTTGGGATTTGTTTTTCTATGAAACCCAGAGTGCTGCATATTGTGCAATAACTGGGCTTGGTTCCAGACCAATTTTGTGATTACATGGGCACTTATCACTCAGCTCTGAATCATACAAAATGCAAAACTCCAAATATGTCAGCCAAAAATGACAGGTAACTTTGAAGCAGAATTGATCATCTGGACTATCAACTCATGTATACTAGTATCTACACAGACACGTCACAATCATAGCTTGTGTTTCATTTCAAAAGGACACCAATAGCATCAGAAATGGCCAGTCAGTGCCAAGGAAACAAAACCAACATAGCTGGAGACAGCACTCCTCTCTGGATTGAAGTGAACCCAGCTGTTCTTTCCCCAGGATGCTCTGAATCATCTGCTTCTACTGATAATAAAAGAGTAGTAAATAATCACAAGTCAAACTTTTTCCTTATTATTCAACTCCTCATAGGTTACTTCAGTTCTTCGGCTAAGTCTTTTCCCTGTCACAACCCCTCTTCCCCTTTTCAGCATCACCCGAGCAGCCTGCTACAAGCCCAACTACCACATTCACATTGATCACTTAATACCAGAGGACAGAAAACATGCAAAACACATTTTATGCCTTGCCTTTTACCCCCTCTCCACTGCAAGTCTCTGCTTTCTTAATTTCTGCCTCTCAGTCCTTCACCCAATGTGGGGGGGGGGGAAATAAGCCACCAGGAGTTTCGTGCAATTCACATTGATCATGGAGAACTGACCTCCCACAAAGAGCTCAGCTGCTCCATAGCTGGGAGGCCCATGCTCCTTTCTGCCTATTTCATTTTGATAGACCAAGACTCCCCGGAGTTTTACTAACATATTTATGCACCGGGTGAGTTATCCCAACAACAGATCTTATTATCTTTCCTCCACAAGTCTTGATAGCACTGAGTGATTGATGCACTAAAACTTGGTATAAACATGGAGATAAACATCTGCCATTCCTTTCCTTCCTTGTCATTACAGCACCAGCATTTTAGAAGTGACAACCCATTGTTTTACTTCTAGCACAGCTGTTCTAAAGCTGCCTGAATAACAAGAGAGACTATGCAGAAACATTAATCTTTACTTCTTGGGGGAAATAATGACTTTACAGAGCTCATCCCCACCACAGCCCCCCTTCTTTTTAAAGGAAAGTACATGGATAGCACTCTTAAAATTGGGGATGATAGATGCCTAGCAGCAGCATCTAAAGCAGTGGTACCCAACTTCTGGCTCCTGGAGACTGGTATAACAGACTGAGGCCACATGAAGCAGCCATGCGTTTCTTGGGAAGGAGGAAAAGATTTAGCCAGTCCAAAGTATTACATGCTCTGTATTTTTACATACTGATCATCAAGGCATGCAGACCACTGACCCAGAGACTCCAAAAGGAACATAACTATCCCATGGAAAGTTGCTGCCTCAAAGAACTGGCAGTAGAAATAAACACCAGTGGAGCAACTTGCTAGAGGTTGCCTAGCAGGGTCAGCAAGGTATGAACGAAACCAGGTGCCTTAATTCCATTCTTGGTTTCTATCCAAGAGAGATCAGTTCCTTCAGCATACAGGCATCTGAAACACATGATCACTTGGTCTGCTAGAATAGAAGTTATCCGGCAGAGAAAAAACCTGAAGGATGTAATAAAAGCTACTGTTTCATATCTGAACACTTGTGTAGATTTTGCCCTGCCACTGAGGTTCTCTTCAATAGTTTCTTAGACTCTGTCCAACCTGGGCATAGGCAGGACTCAACATCCCTTTGCACCCCCCACCCCCCCCCCCCAACACAGCAACCCATAGCTCACACTTAGGAAAAGCTGCAAGTGTACACGTAGTCCTTCAATGTCCTTTCTCAGTTGACTTACTCTGGTCCACAACACATGACAAAAGACATCCATATATTAAAGTGAACTCAAAGCATAACAGAACACACAGCAAGTAGTAAAGACTAGTTTATGAGAAAGATAAATACATTCTGCCAGAGCCAGATGCTGCACTGCTCTCCATAGGTTTCAAAAACCTAAAGCACAGTAAGAAACTCCAGTGTGCTGGCTGTAGGATAAGTCTGGGTTAAAAATATATCCCAGCTTGAGAAATTGATTTGTTTGATCCCAAACAGGAACACTACGATGGGACAGGAAATTGAACCAAAGCATCCAGAGTTCCAGCCCTGGGAGGCATCAGTCATCTGACTCAAAGGACAAACACAAAAGTAGAAATTAAGTAAAGTATCAATATCACTTTTCCTTCTGATAGTCCCCTTTGTTATTAGTAATGAGAGGTGGTCAGAAAACCTATGGCTTTCTTTCACAGAAAAACACATCACGGAAAACTAATCCTTCTCTGAAAATGTTTATTGAAATTTCTTCATTGAATTTTGATTTGATTTCTAGACTGAGTATTCCTTTGACCTTGTTTGAAAAAAATAAGGTTTCTTTACATTTCATTTCAAAACAGCATTTGAAGTACAGGTGGAGAACAGAGAACAAAGGGGAACAGGGATTCCTTTGCATTTTCTATTTCTTAAATATTTACAGTACAAAACCTGGCAAAGGGTAGGGGCAAAAATCCAGAAAGAACAACAGGGCTAGGATGATACTGTTTAAGTGAGACTAGAAACAGGAGGTTTAGCCAAAATAAAATTAAGGAAATAAAGTGTTTAACCATTTTCTTCATTTCACATGACTAAAACATACAATGCTGTCAAAACAAACATGATTTTGCAGTAAATGTTATCTTCCATTCCAAAAAGTATTAGCATTTGAAATAGTTAATATTGGAAGAAAAAAAAAATCATTTTTTAAGTCCCTAGAAATAATTAAAACAGCAATTCATCAGTTTAAAGGAAAGCAGAAGTCCAGTATGCCACGTTAGTTTGTCACATTGCAGAATGAAACATGAAGTCAATAGGAATTTATTGGCTAAATACCATTACCACAAATTTGCCTCCCCTTTTACCTTGGTGACAAGTTAAATATACTAAATTGAGGAGATTAAGGAGTGCATTAAAGTACACAGGAGGGCTAAGCATGAAAGTAGATTCGCTTCACCTGACTGGGAATTTGGCCAAAGTCAGAGGTGCATCAGGACAGCAGGGGATGGTGTTGCATTTTGGTGAAATTCATCTCTGCTTTTCCTCTACCATTTTAGGGCCACAAAACCCGTAGCTATTTGCTGTAAACTAGAACAATCACCAGAAAAGTGTCCCAGGATCAGGAGGGAACATTAGCTCCTCTCCCCCCATAGCAGAGACAGATGACTGCTAGTAAGCAGCCAGCACACAGCAGCATTAGCCAGACAATCACTCAGCATCATCTATAATAAAACAAAACTAGGCATTACAGAAACCCAAAAGAAACTTATTTTAAAAACACCACATAAAAGATTCTCATCCTGAAGTGTTTATTTCTATTTAGTTGCTTTTCAGTTTTGCTCAGTTCCCACCACAGACTCTAGAACAGCAGGGAGAAAGCACTTAAACTGTCAACTCTGATGTGCCATGCCACACTCACACCTACAAGAGCCATGGGGGTGCACAGCTTGCTGACAACCTCAGCAGAAACAAACGGGGCACCCAAGCTGCTGGGTTTAAGGCACTGGTGGCTTAGGGGTCATATCAGCAAGGCCCAATGGGTTTGTTCTGGCATCTGAAATAAAAGAGTTTGCCAGGTGCATCCTCTCCGAGAGTAATCATCCACAGCATTAGCAGAAACTTAAACACTTCTCTACTCCAACCCAACACAGAATTTTAATCTATTAGTGGAAAGTGAGATGTCTCCATCCATATTATAAGCACACACACACTCCCCTGCCTATAAAGCCCTTTCATTTTATGATCAGTACAATAGTTCTGTGACAGAGCAGGCTATAATATTTTATTAATGTTAAACTTGTCCACCTGGGAATCTATACAAATCACTGTAATTTTGTCTCACTAATGTTTGTTATCAATCTTCTCTTCTCAATAAAATGGGAGCAAAATATTGCAGAAATCCCTCCACTGAATTTTTTTTATTATTTTTATTTTTCACCCTTCTCTCTCTCCCTTTTGTCTGGGCTTCTGTCCAAAGTCACAATGAGTTGAGAATAGGATGTTTGGAAAGTATTTTATAATTCTTTAATCACCACACTTTGACACACTTTAGTCATTTGGGCCAGAGCATTTTGATATAAGCAGATCCCATGTAGAGACAGAATCAGGTCAGCAAGGCAATTAATCATCTCTGCATTTACACTCTCAGCAAAACAATACAAAAACAAAAGAATGGATAGAGAAGAGGGGAGGAGGCACACCGTAACTTTGCTCTGATGGGCAAATAATTGGCTTGGCTTTGCTTCTGCAGTCGCAGCAGAAAGGTGCACAGCTCACATTTATTAATATACTTGCACAGCCAGCCTCTGGGAACACACAGCAGTAGGTGGGTGGCTCAGAGTATCCACTAGCATTTCGGCAGCAGGCTGCTGCAATTTTCTGCACTTAGCTCTTCGTGCATTGATAGGGGCTTTGTATCCTAAACCAGGAAGTTTGATACCTCCGCTTTTAAATACTGTGTAGTGCCTAAGGCTTGATTACTACAGCTTTGCGCTAGTGTATCAACAAACTCGATAGGAGAAGTAACAGTATAGATGAGTACATGCTGGTTTTCCCACAGAATGGCTGTATTTCCTAGCATATACTACCCCAACACATCCTTCCCTACTTTCACATACATGGCAAACAATTTCAGTGGTTTTGGTTTTAAAATTCTTATTAGTAGTGCCCCTCTATCCTGTTGATCTGTTTCTCTATGAGCTGAGAATTATGTACAAGCAGCTTCCACGATAGCATGAGCAGGCTGCCCAAATCATCTTACAAATAGCCTTCAAATTAAATCCCACCAAAAGGAATACTATTCTTTCCCTTTCCACTGTAGTACCTCTAGGAAAGAGATCTCATTGCATCCAGGAGTAAACTGAGGCACAAAAAGGGTATGTGCATGGGAACTTGGGAACCCAGCAGCATCATTGATCTTTTTCCTGCTCAGCCACTCAGCTGGGCAACATGCCCAGGAGCAGAATAAACTCACCAGCACAAAGCTTATGGTGAGATAGAGAGCTACCCAGTACAAGGGAGATCTAAACAGGATGTGATCAAGTCTGAGGTGATGATTCCCCCCCAGTTCATGGGGACTTGAGCATGCTCAGTGCTTCTGGAATATGTAACCTACACTAGACATTGAAATGAAAGGATCATAGCATATGAAGTTTGAAGGTCAGTTCTCATGATGCCTCTCTTCCACACAGTTTCCTCACCCAAACACTTGCAGAAAGGCACTTTCGCCAGATATTATCCTCCTCCTGCCCCCACAAAACACATTCACATGCTGACTTACAGGAATCCAAAAATTACCCTTGAGAAATCTTCCAGAGGCCAAGGCTTCTGAGGTAGCTTCTGATTTCCCAACACCTGCTCTGACATCCAGTAGCCTGGGTATTTGCACACATCATCCCACGCACCCCCCAGAGCTGTGCAGACTCAAATATCTGAAGATTTAGGGAAACTCGGAAATCACTTTTCACCACTCCATATGGCCATTCAGAAAGTTTACTAAGCAACTCTAAAGTCTTTCACTGCACTCTTGTCTTCCAGCCCCATGGATCAAAGAGCCAAGAAACAAGCCCTCCTCAGTGCCATCACTGCCCTGGTACTGCCAGTATTAAGTTCAGTCAGTTAAGAATTACTTGTACAGAGCCAAGATCAATAAAGCTATAGTGCGGTAGAGGCAGCACAGGAAGGCTCACAGGGGGCATAACTAGGAGTGATGGGCTGAAATTAAGCAGAAGGAAAATTTTGGCTGAATAGCAAGAGAAATTTGCTTTGCTAATGGGTCAATCAATTAGACCGAGCACACGCCTCTCAAGGGAAGCATGCAGGGAAACCTGTCACTAGGATCACTTAAAACTGGAGTGAAGGAGCTCTGGAGGTTGTCACTGCATAAGCAATTCTGCAGTTTGCATTTCACGAGCGCTGCAATTCCCTCTAGCCCGTGGGATCAAAGCTGAAGCTGTCCAGCTTGCACTACCCGCAGAGGTCTTAATAACCCTTTCGTACCTATAACAAGTCCACATTCCCAAATGTAATACAGGTCAATTCTCCCTCCTCTCATATTTAATCCTCCCCATACTCTCAGAATGGCATTCATCTAGCTAACAGTCATTGAATTTTAGGGTGTTAATTATCTGAAATCTAGCTATCTTATCACCTATCACTGATAGAGCAAGCTACTGAAATAGGAATTTATGATAGAAAGTACTTTGGTCTCTCCAATGGCCATCCAGAGACTCTGGAATAATAATTTTCCAATTTTTAAAAAGCTAAACTTTTATGGATTGAGTTACCTGTGAGACCTTAGCTTCTTAAAATGCTAAGACAGTCAGCTGTAATCATGTGGCCATGCCATAAAAGACCTTTTCTTGTTTACCAAACAAAATAGAGACTACAAAAGGATAGGACTTTTGTTTTTAAATAGAAGAAGGCAGTGCAAATACCACAGACTGAAAATTAAAAGATTGTATTGGCAGAACAGCAAATGGGTAAACAAGATCTAAATATAATTATGCTGGGCATTAAGGAAAGATTTTTCAAGGGACAGATCAGAAAGATTTAAGTGTTCTCCAACAAATATTGCAGGGCAAGCCATTTAAAACCAGCAGTAAAATAGATCTTGGTCCATCAGTGCAGGGGCTATGTGTTTCCTACAGCAGCAGGTATCAGACCTTACCATGTTCCTGCAGTATCATTGCTTATCAATAGTGGGATCTGAACCTTGGCCTGCCAGCATGGTGCTCCCAGCAAGAAATTACTCGATATTGAAGGAGGAGCACAGGGAAGACAAAAGCACACATGATGTACAGCTACACAAACAGCACAAAAATGGAATGGGCGAGAGTACCAGAGAAACAGGGAGAAGCCCATAATGTAGCAGAGTAAGTGAGAGTTAGGAGGTAATTTCACACTAGATGTCTCAATAGGCTCTACATGTGCAAATTTCCTGACACATGCTAGGGAGGCCACTAATCTGATCAGGAGGCACACTGATCAAACCGTGCTTGCCCTGAAATTACTCTGGGTCATGACTACTCTCTAGCCCTGAGATGTGCCTTGAAGTCAGTCTTCTAAGAATGACAACGCCTCTGCTTTTTCTTCAAGCTATAGAGTTTTCTTTGTCCTAAAAAGACCAGGAAGGTCAAATATCCTATTCTTCACCCAAATTTCTCAGACACACTAGTCTAGATTGACTCAAGGCACTAGACATGCCTATCTCCTTGGCTGCAAATTGTTTCTCAGCTGTTGCCCTTGTCCTATTGATGTGACAGAACCTGCCATGGCCAAGGTACCGCTTTGACATTTGAATCCTTGTCTGCTTGCCCCCTTTTAAACAGTTCACTGCATTTCTTGAAGGTACCTTTTGAAACAAGGCACAATCCCCTAAGCACAGACTCCAGGCTACTATAAGTTAAAAAACAAGCAGGTTGTCTAGACAAATTTTCACTTTAAGCCACAACTAGAAATCAAAAAAGCAGGTGAAAACCCACAAGATTTTGCATACTCAAATCAGTGAAGAAACCGATACCTCTGTTTCCCCAATAGATGGTGCTGATAATTTCTTTCTCAGATATTCGTAAGTGAAAAAGGTGGGTTTCTTTTGTGGCAGTGCTGCAGTGAGAGAGCTGTGAAATGGGGCAGAGAAAGTAAAGAGCAGAGTCCCAGCAGGAGCCCTGGGGATTCCCATAATAAAGATGTGAAAAGAGAATTCTGGCTTACCCCAGCTGTGTTGCTGGTGCTTTCTAAGTTCTTTTCATTAAGTGTTAAGTTCCTGATGCCTTTCCTGAGTCTTTGCAGCACCCTTTTTCTTATGTGAGTAAGGATGAAAAGTGTTAAACTGGTAAAGGCTTTGGGGGAAAAACGTACTGGTTTATCAAGGGAAAACAGCAGGAATAACAGCTTCTGTCTTCTGTCACTCCTCTGGGAACACCCAAGTTGTAGAAACAACAGTTGCTTAGCATTACTGATTATCAATCAGTAGAACAGTATGCTTTTACTAAGGACCCTGTTGGAGTTAAAAATATTTTCCAAATTTGCCTGTTCGGCCCTCCACCCCCCCACTCTCCCCAGCTTCATAAACAAGGATCTGGTTAAATATACCTGAAAGTTTTAGAAATCTGTATCAGAGCTTCAGAACTGGATAATTAAGAAAGAAATTCACTTCCCTAATTTGGGCAAAAAGCAGGACAACAGAATGTCTAAGTGGAAAACTACTTTGTTGAGAATAATTGCAATGTTAACAATTTCAGTGGCTTCAAGAGCTCTTAGGAAAACTATTACCTTGGCTGTATCCAATTATTTTAGTATTTTTTAGTTCACCAGAGCTGTTGCATTTGTCCTATGACTTCTCATCCTAGGCTCAGGCCATTATCCTACATCCACAGCATAATTTGTCTCAACTTACATTCCCAAGTGGCCATCTTAAAACTTTAATATTCTTGCTGTATTTTCTCAACTACAGCTGTGTCAGCCACAAGGGCTATTCAGTTGTTCCAGACCCCGAGCAGTGCCAAAGCAGACGTTAAGAACGAATGACAGGGTCAAGTAATTTTTAAGCACTATATAGTTTACTCGGCTGCACTGGTTTATGCATTAGGACTAGAAAGTAATGGGAAGCCTAGGCAGTCAGACAGAGATGGGGTTTTAACAGCAGAGATGCCATGGCCTGAAATGTAGTGTTTTCTTCCAGGAAAGTGAGAGCAGGAATCAGGCAGAAAATATCCCTGCGGAGCACATAGCAAATGGAAGCCGCATTCAGTCATTCATGTTCGCTCCAGATGAAGCGGCACTCATGGACAATACCAGAGGGATCTGCCCAAAGATTTCTTTGCAGAAAATGGTCAGCACAGGAGCAAAACATGGGACAAAAGCCATCCTTTGCCTGGCACTTCAGGAAAGGGTACTGTCTTGAGATACATCGACAGCAGGTGTTCCCTACCCCATAGGAATGTGTTGAGCACTTTGTAGCTGGTCCCAGTGTTCCCTGTACTGTACAGTATGGAAAAAATGGGGCAGGGGGAGGAACCAAACAATGAGTAGACCCAGACAGTCAGGGCACACACCTTGGTACATGCAGTATTCCTCATACCACAGGAATTTGCACTTGTACAACTCAACCAGCTGTCCTTCAGCAAGTAAGGCTACTTCTTCATTAAATGCTCCACAAGATCCAAGTCTGAAGAGAAAGACACTCTGGGAAGTGCTATGCACAGTAACCTCCTCTCACTATTCTCTTCCCACTCACAGGCAATGCTCAAGCTGTGAAACTTAACTAGCCACATCAACCCATGGGCATGTTCCCACAGCAGTCTTGGCCACCCCATCCCCTGCTGAGGTCCAACTTTCCCTATTGCTCCCAAAACACAATCCTCATCCCTTCCTTGCACCAGGAAGGGACAGGACCAAGTCAGGACAGCAGGAGCAATTGCTTAGATGAGCTTCATGGAACTAACTGCTGCAGAAATAGTCCTTATCTAATTCAGTGGACACTTCCATACATTAAAATTAATGCTTCTTGAGTTCTGTTCAAGCTGTCATGCTCAGAGGACAAAAATCAAGGGAGTAGAAGCAACATCCAACATGAGCCTTTGGAAAGAATTACGTATTACTAGAATAGGTGCTTTGCCAATGAGCACTAGGATCTTTCCCCTCTACCTTTGCATCTTATTAACAGGGTGTTTTAGTGCACCACAGCCTTTGAAGAGATTTAGATTTTTGGGTCGCATGGGAAGCAGGGAGAGGATTAATATGCATGCTATAATTCAGGAAACTGAGTCACCACAAGGCACGGGGATTTCCTGGAAAACACATCAGAACTCTGCAGCAGAGCAGATAACTGAACTGAGATTTCCCAAGCCTCAGCTTAGACCTACAAGCACATGAACTGTCTTACCTCCCTTCTGCCTACGAGACAGCTCTCCCAAAGTAAATACACATATACCTGGGTATGAAATCAGATGCAAAGCCCTTGCTCTACAGAACTCAGAGGTATTCTGAAATTAGCATGGGGAAAGGGAAGAATACTCTTCAGCTGCAAATGAATAGAAATCAAGCTAATGTACAGCATATATTGCCAATTCTCACATGCTTGAGTCTAAGCTCTGATCCACAGAGAAAATGGCTCTAAAATATTAACCACAGTCATTATGGAAGGCTCACTTCTGACAACGTGTCTTATGGTTCATTTACCAAGAAGAAATGGATGCAATTTTAGCCAGTGTTAAAATTAATCTGCTTTTATCAGAGAAAGGAAACTAATCCCACCTGCCCAGCTCTTCTGTTCTCTCTTTTCAGAGGAGACCAAGAGAGGCAGAAGGCTTTAAATAACCAGACTTTTCACTGAACCTGGGATTCTGTGGGTTTTTACTCATCTAGGTTGGAAAAAATCTTCCCAAGAGTGAGGCCAACCACCTAGCCTAGACAAGCACAACTCCTACAAGGCCGAGTCCATCACCAGTGCTGACTCTGATATGACTCAAATTGGGTGCCAACAGCAAGACTTTTAATTTCTTTGGGGAAGGTCAGTTCTCAGAAACCAGTCAAATCTGTGATATCCGGAATGAGTAAAGGCAGCCATAACATCCTACCGTATACTCAGCATCATCCACACCCAGTCCCCAAAGACACAGGCAACCCTCCAGCAGCTTTATAAACCCTTTTGCGCACACTGACTTCACTCAAACTTCTCTCTAAGCTTTTGAACTCCTGCTCCAGCCCTGCTCAAGACTGAGATAAAACCTCAGCTGTTGCATGTCCCCCAGTCAGAAGAGGGTTTCCTGGGGAAAAAGAAGACAGACAGGAGGGCCATGAGGAGGCAAAGTACCCCTCTACAGCAGCACTCCAAGTCACACATCATTGAGCAGCTGGCACATCCCCATCAAAAGGGTCCAGGATGGAGTTGAATGACCCCATTCACACCACACGAGGAGCTGGCTTCAGAGACTGAGCACATCCCTCTAGTTCCTGTCTGTCATCTTTGGCCTTTTTGCATCCAGAAGGCATTAAAGTTTAGCAGAACTGAAATATCATCACTCACTCTCTAGGCTTGAGTTCTCCTTAGACTGTTGCTATTGACAGCAAACCCTGGGAGAATTATTATTTTTTATTAGTATTATTATTTTCCAGTACCACATGCATAACAATAGCTCTCTGGATACAGCAAATAGATACAAGCAAATGAATGGAACTATAACTGCCTCACGTCTTTCATTTAAGACAGACTCCAATTTTAGTCCTTTTGTTCAGAAACAAATTTAACAAGAATTTAGGAGCTGTGTGTTGGGGCTGAAATAAATCGGGTGAATAGCAGGAAAGGGAAGCTTGCTATGACTTCAAAGTCCAGTGAACACAATGATAGGACTTGGTGGAATAAGAAAGCTAAGGCTGAATTTAATACAAATGGCTCCATTGTTATCAAAGGTTCTGTACAAGCTCTAATGATAATTTAATTGCATTGTTCATTGGGGACAAGGTAGATGGAGATCATTTAATGTTTTTTAATTAGCAAAATATTTCATCCCAGCTACAATTTACCTTCTGTGTGAGGGAACAGAAGTGGTGTCAATGGCAGGTTGCAGCTAGCTGTAGCTACATGGACAGACCTGCATCCTCCTTATGCACACATTAGGGGAAACGCTATTCAGTGGCAATAGATACCATCAACTGGAAGAGTCTTGTCAAGATTTCTGCATGGTTCTCATGATGTCCCCTCTTTGCACAATAGATGGGATTGCTGGAGCATTTCATTTCTGATAATAGGACTGAGCTAGGAATAAGCACTTCTCCCACACACCTTCAAATACTGTTTTTTTTATTCCAAAGCAAACACTTCTGATTTATTCAGAAAGTTAGGGGTATGCTGAATTGGATTAAAGCAGGACAAGTGCCAAGTCCTGTCTTGAAGTCAGTTCCTAATCTGAAGAGGCTGACAAGGAAAGCCTGACACCTCAGTGGAAATGCAGCACAAGATACCATCCCAGACCTCCATCAAGATGGTCCCTTTATTCCAACATGATCAGAGCCAAACAAAAAAATATTACAGCTGCTCATTCCCATCTTTCTAATGACAAAAAGTAATGGAAAGCCTAATAACTCAAAGCCCAGAAAAGAAATAACAAGACCCAAATCAACTGATTTCTGAAAATTACTTCCAGGTTAGTCCAAGAGCTTAGGCCAGCAGAGCAGCTAATGCCCCCTATTATATCTGCAGAGCACAGTTCTATACAATAAGCTCTCCCAGCAGATGAGCAGTAAGCAGACAGATGATTACTGTGACCAAGGTATCTGGAGGAGTTGCACCATTTGCTGCATGATGCTTTGGCCCATGCAACTGCTATGCCTTAACCTTGCTAGACTGACAGCTACATCACCTTCTGAGAAGACATGATTTGTCATTTTCTTACACATGGGTTGGCAATACCACTTGTCTTGTGACACCAACAGGAGTGGTGCTGGTATAACAGGTGGAAGAAGGGGCAGTTGGGACACTATCATTTGTCCATTATCACTCACCAACAAAAGTGGCCATCCTCACTGCCTGTCAATGCACACAAACATGCCAGGGACTAGACTACACTAATAACCAGAGCGAGCCAAACACATCCTTAGTAAAGATCACCAAAGAGAGCAGTACATCTATGTACACATTTGTTTTCACATCTCACATAATAGAAATTATGCAGAAAACTCAAACCCCCTTTTTAACCTCAAGGCACATATTTGAAAATCTTCTAAGCAGAACTATGAACAGCAGTGCAAGATCTGTCCCTTCTACTCTCCAGACAGAACTATGCAGTATGAAGACAGAAGGTCTGCTGCCAAAACACTGGCTAGGAAGAAGGTACTTCTGGGTTAATGTGGGTGTTGGCAGATCTTCAAGAGAAGCAAGCCAAGCTGCGCTTCACTTTCACAAGTTAAAGAAGTTGGAATGAAGGGGCGGGGGGGGGGGGAAATCAGTGGGAACAGGAGAAACTACCTTTGAAAGAAACCAGAAGGAGTCAGCAGCTGATAAGGGGGGATATGATTCTTGGTCAGACCGGAGACTCCCAGCTGCCTTGAGATGATATACTGCAGGATATCAGGTGCTAGAAGCTGCTTCTTTGTGCCTTTTATAACATACCAGCCCATTTAAGATCAACCCTTTGCCACATGCTGCCAACACCAGCTTAAAAAAAAGCAGCAATGCCATAGTGCAATCTCCTGTAGGCAGACATACAAAAGCTTCATCTGGAAAAATCTGAGGATTTAAATGAAGTATCTATCTCACACTAGTAGAACTTAAGGAGTTGCCAGACATTAGCCAATCTGTGATAACTGTCCACATGAGGGCTCCACATCTTGAAAGAAAATTCAGTTTAAATGCCTCTCAGCATGAGCTAAGGTAAATACAGGTACACTTCAGGTAACTTCCTGCAAGCCAAGAGTATGTACAACATTGCCTCCCCCCAGCTCAACAGCCTACTGCACCTCAGGTCTAAGCCTCAAATCCAAGCTAGGCTGCAAACTTTCTGCTGCGACTGCATCGTCAGTCTCAGGAGAGCTTGTTTCTAAGGCTGCATGCTCAAAAGGCAAAAACGGACCACCAGAATCCTCACTGAGACCAGGGCAATCCCTTGTCCATTATTGGCTTTCGTCGTAAAGATACAAGAGGGTATCAAGGCCTCTGGTTTTGCTTACATCATCCTAAAAACATAAGCTGCTAGGCTACAGGCTTCTGTAGTCCCCAATTATTTCACTCCTTTCTGAGCCCAGAGAGCAGCTCTCCAGCTATAAGAACTTGTACCTCTACAAATAGCAAGGCCATTCCCTGACAAATTCAAGAAGGTAAACAAAATATATCTGTCTGGCAAAATGTCTTCACACCAATTTGTGCAATTACCTATGTCCCTTAAGTGGGTCTTGTTCACATATTATAGCTCTGACTCCAAGCATTGAAATACAATTAAACCAGATGCATCAGACACGACTTGCTGGCTGGCTCATGTCAAACCACCACAGGTGGTGGCTGAGAGAGATTACTTTCATTCAGAGATGCTGAGAACAAATAGCACAGTGTATGCATGGAAAGTCACAGCATGGAAAACTACTTTTAGGTAAACTCCTCCATCTAGGTCCCACCCTCCAGCAACTGTCTCTGCGCACCGAGTATTAAATTTTGGCTAGCAATGTTAATATCTGCCAATTTATCTCCTTCTAAGTCCTCCTCCAGGCTGTTTCACCAGTAACACAGGATTCACCTGTGCATAACTAGGCTTCATTGTTTTTTATCCTGGCTCTTATTCTCTTTCTGCCTCTTGTTACCAGCCAGTGCTTCTACATCACCAAAGTCCAAAATCCCCAACAGGAAATCCACACTCCTTCTCAAAAAGCTCACACTCTTCTTTTTGAATGAAATCAATCCAGCTGTCTGCACCTCAACTTGTGAAATGTTCTTTCCCCTCTAAAGTCTCTTTTTAGCCAATTCTGGCACTAAAACCACCCTTAACACCAGTTGTTTTGATTACATTACCCCAGTCCACAAGCCCTGCCTTCTTTCCTCCTTTTTCCATTGCCTGCTGTTTCACTTCTCAAGGCCATGTCCCACAAACCTAGTTTTCCAACACCATCACACTGTTTTGCTCTATCAGCAACTTCAATTTGTGGCTCCATTCCCTGGGCTTTCCAGGCAATGTCTTAGCACACTATTTCTCTAGCCCTACCCTTCCCTATTTTGCCAAGTCTTCTCTTATTCTCCAGTTAGCACCCCCACCACAACAGAGAGACTTCCTACCTGCTTAGGACACATCTCTTCCTTGGCATCTCTTCACCAGTAGAAAACACTTCAGACCACAGTATTTTTCTTCAGTTGTTGAGGTCACTCAGCACCAGGTTCTTCGAAAGCTTACCAGCAACAACTCAGCTTCTCTCCTAGAAAAGCTGTTCTTCAACAAACTACTTACAACTTCATGCAGTCCTACAAAAGACTGTTGTTGCTTTTCTACTCTTACTCCCTCTTATCTCTTCCTCCTCCTTAATCACTTATTCCTTCCACCTGGGAAGACAGAGGATTACAGCCAGCTGGGTCCCCTGCCTTTTAAGAGCTAATTTACACCCTGAGGGATTCTTTCAACTTCCTTCAAATTGCCTTCTGCTGCCTCTCACCACACCCTAAAATCAATGCTCATCTCTTGTGTGTTTGTGCCTGTCTGTATCTTCTTTATTATTATTATTATTTTCCTTTTAGAAGTGAATTATCTAATTCACAAAAAAACTTTACTAGGCTGAATCGAGTGATCACATAGTCAATGCGTTTGTAAACCTCATATTTCTGCTGCTTCTTGTTACCTGTTCACACATTTAAGGAAGAACCAATTATCTAGTCTACCTCCTGCCTAAGGACAAGACCATTGCAATCAAGTTCTCTGGCTCCTACGTAAAGCAATCCAGAGCATTCCTTGTAACTGTTTCTCCAGTGGAGGCTGTACCTACCTCCCTGATCATGGCTAACTGCCACTGTCAGTTCTTTGAGCCAGGAGTCAAATATTTGTCTTTAAAGCATTTCAGTGCTGCAAATGGAACATTGTACAGGATTTGCAATTATCAGGAAGAAGACATCTCTTTGTTCTGGGCTAAAACAACATCAGTGATTAACACTTTTAGAAGGTTCCTGCCTGGGTGGAAATCACATTATCTTAGGATCTCAGCTGTCAATCTACTCAGCAGTGAAAGGGGTCAGAGCAGTGAAAAACAGCTATTTGGGTTTTCAAATGTTCCTCTTGCAATCTATTCTCCCCTTGAGTTTCTGCCTAGTTAAGAAACAGCTGACCTGCCACACTCCTGACTTTCCACAGAGCCATCCTTAGTAAAGCTGAGATTGTTTCAGGAACAAAAAGGAATATTTGATATTCAAGTTACCTTCACCCTAACTTTACAGCAGCCAATAAGGATCGTTTTATAGAAAGCAAAAATTGCTGAGATTCATTTAAAAACTACCTTCCCAGCTACATTTTCTATCTGAATGTGTCAGAAGCCACAATTTCTATTCTGTGAGGGATTCAGACAGGCTGTTTGCTTTCTGTCCCAAGAAGGAAAGGTGAGACCGTGAAATTTCCCATGAAAATGAGTACCAGTAAACATTTTTCAGCTGATAATCAATAGCACCAAAGCATTTCCTTTGGATAAAGTCAGAACATTAAACATTAATTAAAACATGTATTTTAAGACATTTGAGATGTGGTTCCTGCCACTCCAGGGGTGTCAGTGGTAAAACCCCCACAAGTACTAGCTCAGAAAGGAAAACATTGTATTGCCTTTGAGACTAGCCCCTTAGGTATACATAGAGAGACTTGCCTCCTGCAGTGGCCTCATTGCCGAAAGAACTTGTTACCTTCAGCAAAATCCTTCAATGACATCCACTGTGTGACTAAGGAGACATAGCAAAGAGGAGACAGCTGGAAACAAAATCTCTCCAGGAGGGAGAAAGAATACGGTTTGTTCATAGAGCCCATTCCCAGAAGGGAAGGTGGAAGAGGACGGAGAAGCAATGAACTTTAACACTTCCTGGGAATGAGATGAAATATTACGTACTGTCCCATATACTCCACATATATAGTCAGTATAAAAGATGTGTCCATGATATGGCCTTAATACCTTGTCATAATCATGGTGCCAAATCAAAAGTCAACTGGGAATGTTTCTCACTACAGTTTTTGACACTATCAGAACGCAGACAATTTTAGTTGATACTTTAGTGTAGCAAATGCCACTGAAAATTACATACCCCCAAGAAATTTTCTGGTTTTGACTAAACTATATATCTAATGGAAAATTCTTCTGACAACTTTCTTTCCCCAAGTAGTTCTAATACTCGTGTTTAATGATTTATGTCTCAGTGGCGTTTTCAATTTACTGACGTCAACTGTCCTTTGTAAACCCAACACAGAAGGTGAATATTTAAAACTGTGTGTCATCTGTCTTCTTTTGTCCTTATTGCGATACTGCATTCATTTCCCATACTTCGTTATACCATATATTTCTGTGAAGAAGTATTTTCATCTTCTATCAGCTGCTTCTGCATAACATATTTCTGGATCATCTGAGTAGCTTGTTAGAAGGACAAATTTACTAATGGTTTGAAGTTTAATTCATACCATATAATCCAAATTCAGACGTCAACCACACAATTCCATATATTTAAGCAGGAGCACCAAATTACAGACATCTTTCCTTTTCTGTGAACTCTCTCCAACAAAGATCTCCATCTGTTTAATAATACGGTATGTCCTTATTTAAACAAAATGCTGTCTATATAGAGGATTAAGTACAAGTTTCCTGAGTAACATTTCATAATGAGATGCTGATTCCTTTGTACTATATTTTCTGCTCCTCGGAAAATTTCTCAAGGTATCTCTTTGCCCTACTTGCTCATAAAGGTTTGTTTCTCACCAAAATCCACCTTGTCAAACACAAGATTTCTCAGAAATTACTCTTTCTGCCTGGTCTTGCAATACCTCAGCGTTAGAAAGGAATAGAGATGGATTCTCCTTCTGCTTGCCACAAAGCTGTTCTTGGCTTCATCTAAGTGACTTCTGATTTACATGAGTGGAAAAGGAGCACAGACACAGACTCAACATTCCTCCTCAACTATTTCATTCTGAGATGGTGCCAGACGCAATGGAAAGATGGAAAGGATAGAGCAAGGCAGGCGATGAAATTTTCTTCTCTTTGTGTGTGCATGTTTCTTTCTCTTCCAGTCTGACAGGAGCACCGGTGATTTCTTAACTCTTTTTGGAAGGATCTTTGTAAAGTAGATTGGGGTTTGTTTTCTTATTTCCCTTTAAAGCCATCATTCAGATACCTCGGTGATAAGCCTGCCTTAAGAACTTGAACAGCACTGAAGAAAATCGGTGCTGCTGTACTAAGCACAGACATTGACAGGAATTTTAAAAGGACATGAGCAGCCATCAAAGCATAGGTAGATAATCCAGAGCACAAACATTTCCTGGAAATACTTGCTACACTTAACATCACTTTAAAAGTTCAAAGAAATGTCAGAGTATCTTTGGTTCACTCTGCTTTAAGAGAAAGCTGATGTTCACCTGCATTGAAGCTATACCTTACCCCCACCGTTCTTTGTTGTGAAAATAAAACGTAGTGAACCTGTCAAGACAGGGCTATTTCCCTGAGGAGGGCTGAAAGGGACCAGCACCCAGACAGGACAAAAGAACAGCAGAAATCAGTTCCAACTTGGGATAAAACTAAAAGGGGAGATTGAGAAGCAAGTGGGAAGCACCAGGAACATGCATTTCCTCCCTCCAAATCCATGCACAAATCAGACAAACCATCAGTATGAATATGGTTTTTGCTCCATTGGATCTTGTGTGTATCTATATCTTGTGTGCATGGGAAAATCACAAAGACAAGCTTTAACATTGGAATGACTCCTGGAGAGTGACAGCACTTAAGTCCCCTAGAGCCTGTTACACTTAAGAACAAAAATTGGAAGGGATGTAAACCTACTATTTCTGGGCTTCAGACAAGTGGTGGCAAAACCGGCCCACATCTCTGTACTGTGGGGATGCTGAATTTTGTCAGACCTCAGCTGTGATCCTGTCCAACAGCTCCTCAACTATCGAAGTAGCCTATTGCAATCCCAGCTCCTCGCCTAATTCTGAGCTGCATTACAAGGAATGAAGTCAAAGCTGAGGAAAAAGGGAAACAGTATGCTTTCTACAGAAGTTTGTCAGGAAGTTTTTGACAGTGTAAGAAGGAAGAGACTCTAGGAACCTGGGTCTTAAGGAAACTTTAATGACTAAATACAGAGCCCCATCCCAGTTGTTGCAGAACTGGCCCATTCCAAGCACTCAAAAAAAAAAAAAAAAAAAAAAAAAAAAAAAGAAAGAGATAGCTTTCATTCGCTGAGTTCATGAGTGGGGCTTTCTTAAGATTTCTCATTGTATTGGCTTTGTGTGGCAAGGTTTTGGGGGGGGGGGGTTACAGGGGTGGCTTCTGTAAGAAGCTGCTGGAAGCTCCCCCTGTGTTCGAGAGAGCCCACACCAGCCGGCTCTAAGACGGACCCGCCGCCGGCCAAGGCTGAGCCAATCAGTGATAGTGGTAACGCCTCTGGGACAACATTTTTAAGAAGGGAAAAAAGTTGGGACGGATAGAAATGGCAGCTGGAGAGAGGAGTGAGAACATGTAAGAGAAACAACCCTGCAGACACCAAGGTCAGTGCAGAAGGAGGGGGAGGAGGTGCTCCAGGTGCCAGAGCAGAGATTCCCCTGCAGCCCATGGGGAAGACCATGGTGAGGCAGGCTGTCCCCCTGCAGCCCAGGGAGATCCACGGTGGAGCAGATCTCCACCTGCAGCTCGTGGAGGACCCCACACCAGAGCAGGGGGATGCCCGAAGGAGGCTGTGACCCCGTGGGAACCTCACGCTGGAGCAGGCTCCTGGCAGGACCTGTGGATCTGTGGAGAGAGGAGCCCACGGAGCAGGTTTTCTGGCAGGACTTGTGACCCCGTGGGGGACCCACGCTGGAACAGTGTGCTCCTGAAGGACTGCACACTGTGGAAAGGACCCACGCTGGAGCAGTTCGTGAAGAACTGCAGCCTGTGGGAAGGACCCACATTGAAGAAGTTCGTGGAGGACTGTCTCCCGTGGGAGGGACCCCACGGTGGAGCAGGGGAAGAGTGTGATGAGTCCTCCCCCTGAGGAGGATGAAGCAGCAGAAAATAACGTGTGATGAACTGACCGTAAACCCCCATCCCCATCCCCCTGTGCCGCTGGGGGGGGGGCTTGGTAGAGAATCTGGGAGTGAAGTTGTGCCCGGGAAGAAGGGAGGGGTGGAGGGAAGGTGTTCTGAGATTTGGTTTTATTTCTTATTACCCTACTCTGGTTGATTTGTAATAAATTGAGTTAATTTTCCCCAAGCTGAGTTTGTTTTGCCCGTGACAGTAATCGGTAAGTGATCTCTCCTGTCCTTATCTCGACCCACAAGCTCTTTGTTATATTTTCTCTCCCCTGTCCAACTGAGGAGGGGGAGTGACAGAATGGCTTTGGTGGGCACCGGGCATCCAGCCAGGGTTAACCCACCACACTCAACTAGTAGTGATCCATTTCTTCTGGTTTAGCCAGTCTTTAATGTGCGTGTGGTCTTGTTTTCAAATTGGTTCTGCAAGGACATTTGGTGTCACCCGGCTTTGGAAGGAAGGCTAACGGGGCAGGAGCCTCTCAGTTGATGCTGGAAGTTGTGATGCACAATCCCCTAAACTAAGCACTGTGGTGGTACAGCCACATGCATTCCCCATCAGCGCTGAGTCCACCCTGCATCCTTGTGCCTATACTGGTCTTGTCCATCTGGAAGGCAGGAGGAGAAGTGGCAGGGAGACCCAGCAGGACCACCACGTTCACGCCGAAGCTTAAGCTCATTCCTCTCTGTGCAGAGGGTATTCCTGCTGGCAGTCAGCGCAGGGCTGCTGCCCAGACAGCCACCCCTTGCTAACACCTGCAGCATCCCATTTAACTGCTGCCTTGGCCTGCCAGTGTAGCTGAGATGTTTGACAGCATCAATGCAAGCTGCACCGGCTCGTGGGCTGGCCTGTTCATCATGGCAATTATTTGGGTTATGTTCACCTTTCATTAATAAACGCACGCATGCCTTCCCTCGCCCTTCGGCATTAAGGGAAGGCATCAGCACTCGCACACCTACACACACAGGTGTGTGCAGCACTCTCCTCGTGTGTTTATTGGGTTTTGGTTTTTTTAGGAATCACACTCCGAATGTGTTGCTGTCTCAGCTGTCACTGCTTGTCACATTACAATAACGACCGCTGCTTTCAGAAGCCAGTTCAGGTTGTTTAATCATTGCTTCCCTCCAAGCTGTCCATCACAGGGTGGTCGCCAGGCAACAGCATCAACAGACAGGGCCGTGGGTGGCTGGTGAGGAGGAGGAGGAGGAGGAGGATGGAGCACGCCACGGTTTGCAGGGAGGAAGAAGAACTCACGTTCCCACAGGAGAGGGAGGCACGGGAGCTGCTGAGTCTATCTGATGGGATCCCAGCCTGCAGCATGATGAAAATAACAGGGATTTCAGTGATTGCAGAATGCAGTGTTTTGGTGGAGGAAGAAAAGATGGCAGGACCCTGGACCATGGCACAGTAACGCAGAGCTGAGTTCCTTGCTCCAGCTCTCATAGCTGTCCACGGTCCAGCTCCCTCTATTACAGGTGGGATGGCACAGCCCTGCCATCCTGCCCAGCTCACAGCCATGGGCACAGCCTGCAGTTAGCGACAGCTGGAATCAACCATGTTTATTCCTTTAACAACTTTAAAATGAGTTGTTTGGGAGTGGATGAGGAGTTTCTGAAGAAAAAAGAAAGACCAAATGTCAACGTATAAAATTTGAGAATAAAATAGAAGGCAAGACTGAACTTGGAGCTTTTGATCCAAAAGATGAGCTGGAGAATGTTTTGGTTTGTTTTGCTTCATTTTGTTTTCCAGAAGATACACAATTAAACAGTCATTTGTCATTTAAACAAACAGATGCAGATCTGCATCAAAGCATCTTTGGGTTACAATAGCCTAAATAGTTATTACTAAACTTCAGCAGCTCTTCTGCAGAGATGCTAGGTCACTGGATCCAGGCTAAGTCCAGATCTATATAGCCCAGATCTATATTTCTCTTCTCTTTAGCCCAGGCTCTGTCCCCCTTAACGTATTGAAGGGACTGTGGAAACATGCATACAAAGAAGTGGAGGAGGTGTAGTGCAGTCCCTTCCCATGGTGCGCATACTATCTCAGGGAATAATTATTCTCAAAACTCCTCTACCTGGTGACATTTCACCACAGACCTATATACTATATATATTTACACTTACACATAGGTAAATTCTTCAGAAAATAACGTCCTCAAATATTTATTTGAATATTCAGTGGAATTCACTTCTCCTAGGTCTGTTTTCAAAGAATGTTCAGTGAAAGGTACTGGCAGCATTCTTGGCCAAGGCAGAGAACATTAAGCTGTTTCTAAAGTTTTATACTGACCCAGTCACATATGACCTCTTTCATCTACTGAAAATATACCTTGGATTTAAAATAAAAATACTCCATGCAAAGTCTATTCCAAATTATTAAATGGGTTCCATTCCCACATTACTGAGGGATTTCCCACTGATTTCTGAATCAGGAACTTCACACACACACAAAAAGTGCACCTGAGAAAATAACATATTGAGCAGGGACAATTTATGAAGAGAAAAACAAGCCTACATCTGTTATATAAAATATTTCCCTTGAATTATTTCTCAACCTTAAATGTAGTGGGGGAGGTGAGAATGAGGGAGGAAGAGAAACATTTGGGGAAAGACATGGGATGTCTCTGTTGGGTTATCTAAATAGCCTGAGATTTTCTAAAGAGCCTTTCACTTCCTTCTGACGACCTGCATGAAAATGATCTGCAAGAGCTCATGGCATTGCTGTCCTTAAATAATCACCAGCAAAGGTGATATAAAACCTAATACAAATAGGATGCAAGCACTGACACTGAGTTGGGGCCTGGTGTTGTAAGGGATCAAGAGCTTCCCACGTGTGGCTGAACACTCTCCACCCAAGAAAACCCCAGCCCTTCCATGCCTTCAGAACACGTTTGCCTCAAAATGCCAACTGCAAATCATCCCTTTCCATCTCTTCTCCTTCATCTTTTGATTTAACATATTTGTGCAAAGCATGGAAGACTCTGCAAATGGGCTCTTAGGTTCCAAGAGGCAGCAGGAAGCGATACACAGGGCATGGGGCACATATTTCTGGTGGCAGCCTGAAAACTGTCTTGAATGAATTTCAGATACCCTCTGTAAACACCATAAAGCCATATCTTTATGGACTAGATGCACTCCAGTATTTTTACCAGCCCAGACAGTCCAAGAATATCTTCCCTACCTTGCTGCTTCTGCATTGGGGAATGTAATATTACGGGGGAAAAAAAGTTTTGGGGTTTGTTTTTTTTTTAATGAGGGCAATCTCTCTGGCAGTGAAGGTGGGTGGTGTTTGCTGTTACCATGTAATTTGCTGCCTTACGTACACGCGGTGGTCTCCTCGCCCTGCCCTGAGGCTCCTCAGCCACGCTGCCCACAGCACAGCTGGGTCAATCCCTTCATCCCGCTCGAGCCACTCGCTTGACATGGGCTTTGTCACATCTGGGCTATCTCTGAGTTTTCCCTCCAGGAAAAGAGAAATCACAAGGCCTGTGACTCCCTTCACCTTCCTGCCCCTGCAGAAGCAGTTCTGCTCCTCACCACAGCACAGGGGCAGAGCACGGGAGGCTCTGCCCCAGCATGGGCTGCTCACGGCGGGGACACCCGGCACTGACATCCCTCCGTAGCAGCAGAAATAGGTCCAACTTCTCACCTTCCTCGCCCGCACCACCTAAATCTCCATCTCTGTCCTCAGCCTTCTCCTCCCCGCACGCCTCGTGTCAGGAGCACCTCAGCACAGCCTGCCCTGATCATGTCCCTGGCATGGCAGCACACGGGGGAGAAGTTCAGAGGCAGCTTTGAGTCCTGGTGTGCTACCACAGGAGAACATCGCTCCCCTCTTTAGGGACAATTAAGTTCTTGGAGACCCTCTAAAAGAAAGGAATTACATTTTAGGACATATCCTAAAATATCCTGTTTGTTCTCAAAGTACTTTCCTTTTATGTTCCCCAAGGAGAGAAAGTGCAGTACCAAGTAAAAGTATTATTGTGTTACCAGCACTGAGAATTAGGGATTAAGGGCTCTCATGTTAACTGTTGTTTGATTTAAGAGATAGCCAAAAAAATCGCAAGTGGCACAAAAATCATTTTACTGCATCAACTTTTATATGCATTTAAAATTCCAAAATAATTAGTCTATCACCCAATGCTGCCATTTGAATTGGAATCAAGACCCATTTTCATTTAACACAGAAATGTCAATTAGAGCTGCGAGAGTCATTGATTTTTTGGTTTGCTGGCCAGATATTAAAAAAAAAAAAAAAAAAAGGAGAGAAAAGAAGTGCCTTGTGTCAGTCTGACTTTTTTTTCTCCTCCTATGAAATGAAAACCTGAATGTAGCTTTGGTTCTGGATGAACAGGATCCAGTAAACACAGCTTTTATGATAATATCAGTTGCCCAGATATAGGCAAATATAGTTTGAGATGCTCTACCATTCCCAGGTCTGGGCGTGGGGTAGGATGCAGGACCCACAGGAGGCCCTTGCCCTGTGAAGCAGCAGGTAGAGGCAATATCATCTCAAATGTCACTAGATGCCTCTGTGTCGGACACTGAACCAAGGTTTCTGTATCACTGGGTCATTTTTAAATACAGAATAAAATAATTGGAAATCCATTATGAAAATGCTGCCTTGAAACAAAACAATGAAAAAGTGTTACTTTAAACTTTCACGATTTTGGCTTGTTTGGGGCTGTTTCTTAGGAGCCTTGGGATCAAAAGGAAATCGGTGTGAACCTATGAAATGTTCTTGCCAAGCTACAACAGCATTTTCCAGAGGAAAATGTCTTTGATGGGGCAGTTTCACTCGCCTCCCTGGAGCTCTGCACAACGTGAGGGTTGTATTCAGTCTGGCAGAGTAAGAAAGGCCCAGAGGACGCCAGATTGGCCAAGGCCAATGCTAACCTTGCGCCCCTTCCCATGTAAAACCGTATCATGACTGAATGGGTCAGAATGGTCTCTAACCTCTCCAGAATGAATTGAGGACTACTGACCTCCTTGCTTCTCCCTCTGGACAGACCTCATCATGATTGCCAGGTCAGGGAAATACAAAAGTCTTATTTGAAGTCAGGAGGAAAGGGAGAAAATCCTTTTCTATTATAAAGTACAGTATTAAGAAGATTGAAAACTATAACCCTATTGCTTTATACAGTTTATAGCCTCTCGATATTGCATGAATGCCAGTTGCAACTGTCTGAGCTCTTCCATTATTCTCCTTAATCTCCCCTCGTGATGGGATTTGCATACCCACCTGTCAGTCTGGGTGGAAGCTCCTCATCATCTCCCAAACCCTTTCACAGAGACCAGATTCACATGACAAGCCCTTCTTCTAGTCCTCATAGATTCTCTTTCACCCACTGCTTTCTCTCAGTGCACGGCTATTCTTATTAACAATTTCCCACGTATCCTATTTCATATTCTGTATATGAAAAGCCTACATTTTATCCAGTCAAGAAATATATCTAGAGATAGACTGCAACACAGAAGAAAGAGCTACTACGGCTGTTGATTCGTTTTTGCCAAATCAAACACACACAAAAAAACCCCGAAACAAAAACACCTCAAAACCTTCTCTTTAAAGAAATAAAGTCATACTCAAAGTTACAGAATTTTTTTAGTATTTTCTCTCACTGAAGGCTTGTTTTTAAAGGAGGCTTCGTATCTAGAATGGAAGTGGAGTATTTTATGATCTACACAGTAGTAAATCAAGTTCAGAAGACCAAAATTTGAAACAGGGGACTTCCAGCAATACTTTAATTTGACTTGATTTTTTTCTGGCTTGAATCCCCATTTTTGTTTCCTCACTTTTTATTCCCTTCCTAAATACATTCTCATTAGCTCTAGCAAGAGACTAGCCTGAAACAGTCTCAGCAGCTGGTGCATTATACTATTAATACTATTATATATTGTTGTAATATGTAAGCGATACATACTACGTCTCACTGAAGTATTTTAATGCAGGCATCCTTCTCAGATGAATCTTTTTTGGGACCTGTTTCCTGCACCCTAGGAACCAATCTAAATGTAAAGCAACTGGCAGTGGGGTCATTCCTTACCATGGGTCTCACTGCGTATCTGGCCCTGGGCTCCACATCCATATTCATTTCCTTAAAATTCCTCCTCTATAATAATGCAGTTGCCACGGGAGGAAGGGAGCAATGGGCTATCGCAGTGTCATAGAACATAATGCCGATCACTCACGGGA
Source organism: Buteo buteo (assembly GCF_964188355.1). NCBI lineage: Eukaryota > Metazoa > Chordata > Aves > Accipitriformes > Accipitridae > Buteo > Buteo buteo. Next base: position 57,765,271 of record NC_134174.1, read on the forward strand.
TGATGTTGGCAGATTCTTAATCCATCCCTGGTAGTTTTACACTGGAGCCACAGCTCTGCCAGCAAGGCAAGGACAGAGGGTACCAACTACAGCCTGTTGCATGAACACAGCATCTGAGCAAAGAAGTCTCAGAGTGCGAACATGTGAAAAGTGACATTTTGACTATGATCCCCCGTTCTGGTCTGAACAGAAGAGCACTGGCAATCTGAGATACTTTTGCCGTGCCTTTACTGCCTCACTTGTAAAAGGGAATACATTTGTTATCATCTGCATGGAATTGTGTTCATCAAAAGCAAAAATCTGATTCAAATTTGAGCTCTTGGGAACCTGACTCCTAGAAATTCACAGTTCACTTTCCACAACCTGTCTTACAAGCAGATACAGAAAGAACAGCGCTTGCTTGATTTAGCAAACCAGAGGCTGAAAAGGAATATGATCACTGCCTGTAAAATAATTCCAGGGGGTGTAAGTGCCAGAGAGGGAAAATAACTTTAATTAAAAGGCACATGCACAAATGAAAAAAAAAAAAATTAATCTAAATTGCCCAATGGCAATGTTAGAACAGAAATCAGACAGAAGTTTCCAACAGCCAGAATTCTGTTTCCACAGAATAAGGCTTGTAACAGCTACCCAGAGAGGAAGAAGGCAATAGGAGGGTGGGTTAAAAGAAACCCAACTGTTTTTAAGATGCAGTTTGATCAGTTTATGGCTGCAGGATGCAGTACCTGCTGCAGCCCTGTGCCATTCTTGAGGTTCCTAATTTACAAAGTAGGTTTGAACGCTTCAACTGAAAATCCAACAACACGTTACTCACAATTACTTTGTCCAGGAGGAAATACAATGCATTGGAAATATATAGGTGCATTGTTATTCTGCCTTACCTGTGCCCAGTTTGTCCTGTCGATAACATCAAGTAAAATCTTGCAAGTAATACCTAATGTAGAGTCTCATCTTGCCTAAAAGCTCTCCCATAAGAGACCTAACTCTTCCCCTGTTGTCTAGGGTAATCACCTGACAACAGCAATGATGACTTTGCAGGCTTCATCCTGCACTGGACCCATCAGTTGTATTGATTTTCTACTGTGGATGGAATATAAAACCTTTCTGGCCATGGATGTTTTGCATCTGGTCCAGACTCCATGTCCATCAGTCTGTTGAGGATCTTCTGTTGTGGAGGACCTATAAGAAGCTCAGCTTTGTCTTTCCAGCCATGTAAATCACAGCAGTTTAAACCAGCTGTTTAAAGGTACCGTGACCATGTAAAAGCCAATCCCCAGATGTGCAGGAAGGTACGTGCTCGAATTCTTTGCCTGACACTTTGAGATCTACACCAACGTCCAGCCCAGAAGAGCACTCTGTCCAGTGCAAGGCAACAGTAAACTGCCTTATTAAGTGAATGTGAAACCCATGCTGCCCTCCTTCACAGCACCACATTACAGCACAAACTATAGCATCAAGGCTCTTGCTCAGACTCCTTTACCATCTGACCTCCTCCAATTTTTTTGCTCTTTGTCCAGGGTACTTTCAAAATGAACAAGCAAGGCACTAATCTCACTCCAAGCCAGTCCAGGACAGAAGCAGTCTTGGTTTCTTGTAAGCTCCAAGAACCATCCATATCCCAAAAGCTCATAATGGATGTCTCCTAGAGATTTGCTTCTCCCTATTAAAACCAAGTCTCTATTTTAGCTCCACACACAAATCTTTGCTAGCGGTTTTCTCCTAGTCTATAGCATAGCATTAAGAGAGCTATGGGGACTCCAAATCTACAGTGTTTGGATACACCACATCAGGAAGTACATTTGATATCTCTGCGAGCTGGGAAACCTGCCAACTTCCACACCAATGATGAAATCTCTTCAGTGGTGCAAAAAGGCAGGAGATCTCACTTGTGTGTCTTGTAGCAGAGATTTGAGAAAGATTTTATCTCATAGGATCATTTACTCCAGTTTCTACAGAGGCCAGTGGAAAGACTCTCAGGATGTATCAATGCAGGTAAATTAAGCAATACCAGGACCCATTCACAGACTCAATAGCCTATACTCTTTACTATATTGTCAAAATGGTTCCAGGCAGGGTGCTGGCATGGGCCAGTTAACACCTTCCTGGATCATCCCCAGACAGTCTGGGACTTAGTACAAGCCAAAGACCATTTCCAGCACCCAATTTAGCTGCAGCCACTCTTCTCTGTTTTGCAGACTTGAAAGAGCTCAGGACTGTGGAGATGACAGCCAGCCTTGTGTGGCCTCGCTCACCTTCACTGGAGTCAGAGAAAGCCTGAGGCCCACCTGTGTTTTAATACAACACCTGATACACTCCCAGTGCCATCCTTATCGGTCGTCTGACAATCCAGGCTCCCTACACCTATGCTCTCCTCTGGGGAGCTCCTGCTGACTGCACCGGTTAAAAAGCCAAGGTGGACAGGAGCGATTAGTGCCCATGTGAAGCATGTCCCGACAGATGTGAGCTGGGCACACTCCAAATGTCTGGATACGGATATTGTCCTGGAGGGTAAGCTGCCCAGGGAGTACCTAAAGTCATTGGTGGGTCAAAATAATCCCTGATGTAAGCTAATTTATGTTGGTGGAGTTATACCTGGATGACCTGGACTATTATTTATTATTCTTATTGTACCCGTGGCTGAGCATACACCGAGTTCATCCTCAGAGCAGAATGCCATCAGTTAGATGGTGCCCACACTCAACATGAAATCACAGCCAAGCCTGAAAGAAGCTGCAACACTGAGAACAATCCCTTACAGAAATTAGGAGTCTTTTCAGGGGTCCCTTCTCCTCCATCAGAAGCATTGCAATTATATCCAAACCGCTACCAAAATAAGGATACAGGGAACCACACTGAGGCTGACAGAATCAGGTACATTGCAATAGAAAAACTTGGTGGTGACGGTGCTTTAATTTTCCAGCTTTTCCGTCTAAAGGAATCTCAAATATTTGGGGCTTTGTTTTGGATTTTTCCTGTACTCACACAGATGCTGCAAACAATGATCATCTTCATAGTGCCCCTGTGCCTGGGTGAAAGGCAAAAGCTGTTTGACGGCAGCACTCACAGAGCACAGAAGAATGAAAATGTGAAGAGGTGTGCTGCATCCCCCCGCCACAGCAGGGAAACGCAGGCAGGAAGCTGGCAGCTCCTGCTGCTGGAGTGCAGCCAGGGCACCGGGGTTACACAGCATCCCTTGCAAGCAGCACCACGGGATCCTCTGCAACCCCCATGCAGGCAGAACTACGTACGTTGTACCCTAAAGGAAGCATTTCACCCCAAGCCCCTCGCACTCCCAGCTCCTTCACAGATGAGTGCCCAAAACCTCCATGCAGAGACAGTGGGTCAGTGCCGCTTTGGGCTACCTACCGAACACACGCCATTGCTTCAGCTGAGCCCGGACAAGCCTGTCATGCACCCAAGTCCTGCTGGGGCCCAGCTTCATTTCGTGTTGCGAGGGAGTTGCAGTCACAGCACAAGATAGCACAGCACTGCCACAGCCGCCAACAGCAAGGTGGGAGCATAATCTTCCCATATGCAATGCAACCCACAGTTCTTTGGGAAAGACAGTAGCAAAATATTCCCCCACAGCTCCCTGAAAACATTTGTACACCAAGACACTCAGAAAGTAAATCAGTCCCTGGCATTAACAGTCCACAGTGGACAGAAGCATACATACACGTATATGTATACCTAAACACATATATGTGTTTTATTATACACAACAATATATGTGCCTCTTGATAAATGTACATATGAAACATAACCACAGTGACAGAGCAGGAAAACTGATGCCTGCTGGATGACTTTTTAAATCAAATGGGTCACTTTAAACCAGTGTCAGCATCAATTCAGTTTGTATGAACAGACCTGAGTTCCTACAAGGCAGCTTCTGTTCGCACAACTACGTAAGAGACAGGCTAGCTGAGTTGTAAAGAAAGGGGAAAGTCCTTCAAAACGGAGATGACAAGTATTCCTCTGTCAATTAATTGATTAAAAAGCTCCTGATGAGACCATAAAACCATGTCCCAATTAACTAGTGCTGAACCCCACAGTGAGGTGCTTATGACATCCGCTATAATTCTAAATCGGGTGGCTGTGATGTACCTCAATACAATCTATAGCAAAAGGAATTCATAATGATTAGACCATTATTTCAAACTGTTATCAGGCTCCTAGTACTAAAAGCTGAAAGGGAGGCCAAGGATTTCTGTCAAGCAGCCAGAAACCTTCTGGCATTACAGCTGCAGACACCTTAGAGGAGAAGAGCCTAAGTCCCCCTTTCTCCTGGGAAGTTGTAGGGGCAACGACCATGAAGAGCCAGCATCCCTTTCTCTCTTATTAGCATTCTGCTTGCTGCCTCTAAGAGGCAAAGTGGCAGAAGTTGGAGCATTCAGACAGACAGATCCCCTGACTTCTGCTAGCCCACGAGCAGAGTTAACGGCAGGCAGAAAGCATGCCAGGCAACTCACTCTGCCTTCCCCAGGCCTCAGCCCTCTGGCTCCAGGTTACCTCCACAGCAGAGGCTGGAGGGATACGGGGCTCAAGTTAACTTGGTAACTTTGATGCCATGACTGTTGCTCTAGCCTGGAAACCAGTCACATACTTGTCCGGCTGGTTTTGTCCTGCTTGGCTCATGTCAGAGCCGTTCTGCTGCTATTCATGAGAAAGGTCCAGGTTACGGGGAAGAGACAAGAACTGTCCATTTTAACACCTTGGCGACAGGAGGCAAAAAAAGCACCTTTATCCCCTGCACCGAGGCACCGCGGAGATGAAGTCCCGAAGCCCTCCAGCATCTCCCCACCAGCAGGGCCTGGGGATGAGCCCTTGGGCTGACCGGGCTCTGGGGGCCGGGAGGAGGAGGAGGAGGAGGAGGAGCAGCACCAGAGGGGCTTTCCCAGGCCTTGCTTGCAGCTGAGCCCCCCCCAGGCTCCCGGCGGGGGTTACCGCGGGGGAAAGGCAGGGTGCAAGGCCGGATCCCCCGCAGCCCGACCTTTCCCCTCCCGGCGGCGGGCGGTGGCAGTGGTTTATCCCTCTCTGCCTCCGGGGTGTGGGAGAAAGGGGCTGTGCTCCGGTTTATCCCTCTCTGCCTCCGGGGGGGGGGAGAAGAGAGTTGGGGGGGGGGGGGGGGCCGTGCTCAGCGGGCGGGCGGGCGAAAGTTTTTTTTTTTTCTTTGCTCCAGAAGAATGGCCCTTTTGAAGCACTTCTGCCCCACTGCACACTGCTAAGCGAAACCAATCCCCGGCGCCCGGAGGCGCAAAATCCCCCCTTGGAAGAAGAAAAAACCCAGCACCCCCCCCCACACACACACCCCCCGAAAAGGCAAAAAAAAAAAAGACGGAAAAAAAAAAAAAAAAGGAAAACGAGGAGGAAAGCGAGCCCGCAGCCCGCCGGCCCCCCGCGGCGGCGGTACTCACGCTGCTGTTGTGCCCGGACCAGTGCACCATGGCTTGGTTGTGCGCCGAGTCGCCGGCGAGGGCGAAGGTGGTGCTGCCCAGCCGCAGCTCCTCCAGCCCGAAGCGGGCGGCGCCGGCGTCCCCCGGCTCCCGCCCCGCGGCGCCGCCGCCGCCGCCCGGCCCCGCGGCGCCCCGCGGGCTCCGGCCCCGCCGACGACGGCCCCGGGCCGGCCGGGCGGCCGCCGGCGGGGAGCCGTGGCCCCGGAGAGGTCGGTCCTCGGCGGGAGCCGCCGCCGCTGGGGGCCGGCTCTCCCCGGCCGCCTGCCGGGGCTCCCTCGTCGGCCGCCGGCTCTCCCGGCCGCTGAATTTGGTCCCCGCCGGAGCAGGGGCGAGGGTCGCTTGCAGCCCGGCATCCTCCGGCTCCTTGCCGGCCCCTCGCCCTCTCTCGCCTCCCTTCTCCCCGGGGAACCTCCTCTGGTCCTTTTCTCCTCGGTCGGTCCTCAAGTGCATTAATAATCCCTGCTGCGGATGTTGCTGCTGCGGCTTCACCTGGGAATGGCAGGATCTGCAAGTTATTTCTGCACCGGTAAAGCCAAAAGTGAAGAGGAAAAGCCATGTCCAGTACAGGAGAGCAACGTGCCAGGCTGGGTACCAGCCAGCAACTTTTTCCATCGCTGCTGACTGCTGATGAGTGCGAGGGAGAAAGAGCACGAAAGAGCGAGCAGGAGCGAGGAGAGCGGGGTGCTGCCGATTTACCCGCCGCGGGGTAAACACAGCGGGAACTCCACAAAGTTTCAGACTCTGCTGTGTTAGATGCAGCCGGGGGGTAGGGGAGATCGCTTTCTTCCCCCCCCCTCTTTCCCCCCCCCTTGTTTTCTTTTCCTTCTTTTGCACTTTTTTCCTGTTTTCTTTCTTTTTTCCCCCTCTTTTTTCTCCCCCCCCCCGCCCCCCCAAGACTGGCGTTGCTGATCAGGCTTTTGATGGAAGGCAAAGCCACAACCACACGGGGGAGGAGCTGAATTGAAATCAAGAGAGAGAGGGAGAGAGAGAGGAGCAAACCCTGGCTGGTGATTTCTCCCGGCTGCCTCCGTGGAAGTCCCAGCTCGCTCCTCTCCCGCTCGCTCTCTCTCTGCTCGCTCTCACTTCGCCGCTTCTGCATCACACTCCTCCCGCAGGACGCCCCACGTGTGCTTCGGGAGTGATTGGTTACTCACCCCCCACACACACACACACGCACTCCAAGAAGGACTTACCCCAACTTTGAAACTCAAATCCCCCGATCCCTTCCTCCCCTGCGTTTCCCATCAGCTCAAACCCCTAAAACCTGCTCCCCGACGTGCTAAAACCACCGCATGTGGACTGGAAGCAAACGTGTAAAGTGAAGGAGTAATACATACGTATAAGCGTACATACGTGTGTGTATAGTCTTCCCAGGGGAAATATTGTAACTCGATTAATTAAGCGGCCTTATATGTCTGAGCAGGCTCTGAAATGCCCCTTCCTTCCCCCCTGGGACTGATGTAAATGCACTGGAGTTGCTGGGAATAGGCAACCGTGCTTGATTTCACCGAGGGAAAGTCGCATTTCTACCCCTCCGTTCCCTCCTCTGGCTCTGCTTCGCTGTACCGTCATTTACAGTAGCTGCCTATGTTTAGATAAATCACTCGGGCATGGCAGAGATGTATTCACATAAATGCTGATAGAGACAGGGACAAGCTTTTGGAAATGAAATGACAGCAGTTGGTGGCAGGAGAGAGGGAAAGAGAGATTTCCTCACCCCTGGTTTATCAGCAGAAAAAAACCCCTTTCTGCTCTAGCTTGTTTCTCCCATTTTCAGGACCAGCAATTTCTCCCCCGGGAGCTGTGCTCCTCTCTCACTAGATATCTTCCGCAGGGAGCACTCACTAGTGGTGGCCAGAGAAGATCACCAAGCCCTGACTGCAGAGGCTGGTGTCTGCTGGCCACGGGAGCCGCTGGTCCCTTACTGCAGGCAGCGCCGTTGGTGGCTGCCCATGCAGCGGGACAGGGGCCCGAGCTTTAACGGGCACTTCCAAATGCCCACGCGCTTTAAGACTGGAGGGAATTAAGGGCTCTTCCACTGGAATTTTATTCCATCCCCATCTGCCTGCTCTCACTCATTCCCGTTTGATTTCCAGGAGAGTTTATTTTTTAATTAATGTTTTTAACGTTTCCTTCCTGACATGGAAGACTTTATCGTATTTTTTGGCAGGGCATTTCAGAAAGAGATTTACAGATTTGTTCCACATTCTTCTAGAGATTTCACTCAAATGCTCATGGGTGACACATCTTGGGATATTATTAGCACAAGACCACAGGCGAAGGGAGACTCAGTAATTGAGGCTGGGCCTAACTTCATGCTACTTACAACAATGATGGATTGTCTGCCATGGAACCACCAGACCTCAGCTAAATCTACTGTAAACCAATTAACTGTGTACCTGTTTCCATATCTCCCAGTTAAATGGTTACTATTAGTTACAGCCTGTCGGTAATAATAATTAACAATTTGCACTTAAACAACTCCTTTGCTTTACTAACCCCAAAGCTCTTCACAAAGTCCACTGAATTTTACTCTTGTTGTATAAACGGGGGAAACTGAGTCACAGTGCGATCAGCAAAGCACCAAGCATTGGAGATGGAGCTACCTTATTATCGACCCAATCATTTGTCTTCTATAAAATAGATTGATCAGACTGATCTATCACAAAGGATGCACTAAAGAGTGACACCTTCCTAGGACAAGTCTCTTAAAGAGGCTTTAATCTAAAGGGTCAAAATTCAAAGAGATGAGTGGGCGAGACAGAAAAAGAACTTGGAAGAAAAAAACTAATAAAAGGTCAGAGGAAATTTCTCCTGGGATTGTAATGGAAATTTGCATGCCAATGAGTGGCTAAGGCTAATGAGAGAAACAATCTAGCTGTCTCATTTAGGCAGATGATTATCTCTGGATTGTGATGAGTGACCAGTGAGTGATATGGATGTGCCTGGTAGAGCACACCTTATACACTGTGAGTACACTACACCTGCGGAGCTCTTCAGCAAATGCACACAGGAGTCAGTCATGGAGAGAAAATACTGGATCCGACCAGAGGACAACAGCCACTTTTTCCAGCATAACCCTTGTTGTGGGTGGATGTAAGACAGAGATGTACAGTATAAGCCTTTCCCTGATCCTTATTTCCAGGAATCATCAGTTTAGGAGATTCCGGCAGCAGAAACTGCACCTGATCCCTTATGTTTAATAGCTACGGATGGACCTGTCTTCCCTAAATTTGTCTAATCTTTATTTATAGTCTTGGTGTCTGAGACATGCTGTGGTAGTCAATTTTACAATCTGATTATGTGTGCTTTTGAATACTCATGGTCTGCACTTATCTGAGAGACATTTTACATCGCCATAATCTAATCTTGTTGCCAGCCATCTTTCTGCTGCAGATGATGTGATGATTGAGCCATCAGAGATAAGAAGCCAGAGTCTTTGGCACAAAAGAATAATCCCCTGTCTTTTGATGTAAGGGATAGCTTTCGGAGTTGGGAGCTACAGTAAGCCCCTATGCTGTCATTGGAGAGAAGCTGAATTCATACACTCGGCCAAAAAGAAGCGCTGGTGGGTAGTGACTGAACTCCATGGCCATCGCTCACGAGAAAGGAAAGGCTGCACTCGTGGGTATCCTGACCTGAGGTTACACCTGATCAGACGTTTCAATAGCACAGACTACACCACATGTCCAGCTCCAACCTCTGATGAGAATGTATTTTTCATCAGAGCTGCTAGAGTACCTGATCAGGAGACTGCTCTTCTGTTTCACACGGCCAGCATTACCTTGAGGGAGGGGAGAGATGCAAACCCTGGGAGCCATGGAACAGGAGATAGCTGTCACTATAAAACATGATGCTGTGAGAGCAAATGAAAAATGCAGGTCTCAGCCGGCATCTTCAGCCTCTGCCTTTACCAGGGTAAGCAGTGGCAGGGGGTGTTCCTCTTTGCCAGGGAGGAACTACCGCAAAGGCAGAGATCTGCACAGGCATGAGAGGGTTTGAGGAGGTTCTCGCTTTTTGGGGTCAGGAAGCATAAGCAGGAGTCTAGTGAAGGGAGCAGATACCAGTCCTGGGTAGCTGTTGCAGTGGCGCAAGCTTCTTCCTAAGGATTTATATAGCCTTGAGAAGAGAAGCAGGAACAGAGTGAAACGCACATGAGTACACAAATCTTCACTGGGGACTGGGCAGGTTCAGAGACGGGTGGAAATACGGGCTTGGTCAAGGACATAAATCCTTACGGCAATGATTGCAATAATCTGCCACCTGCAGGAACCCTTTGCTCTGGAGTGTTTCACACTCGCCATCAGAGACTACTTGTGAAAATGTGGTCCCAAGACACCTCCTGGCTCCACAGGATTCCTGTCTTCTGAAACATGCTAGAGGATGTACCCTGCATGATAGAAGCACCTCAGGGACTATGCCAACATTGTATGCACTTTGATGGAGCAGAAAGGGAGAAAGAGGAATGCAAGAGGATGGAGAGAAAGAAGCAGAACTGGGTGGGCTTAACCAGCTGAGTAATATAGAGCAGGGGCATAACATAGCCTGATCTACCTTGCACTCAAATGTCTTTTAGGTTAAGCAGTATAATCTTTCCCTAGTAAATATTTGTATAATCTGGATTTTGTGAATCTACACTCATTTTAAGTCATCAGTTTTTTCTGTAAAGACTGTGTAATGAAGGGAGCCCAAGAAGAACACTGCTCCATTGATTCCTATCAAGCCACGGTGAGTGATGAATACTGTAGTTCGACATTACACATAATTCCTCCAAAAGGAATCTCTGTTTGAAAAAAAATAATTACAAATCAGGATACAACAGGGCTTGTTGCAGTTTCCCTTAGGAAAAAAAAAAAAAAAAAAAAAAGATGGCTCTCAACTGTAAATATCACAAAGAGAATAGAGACTAATTATATACATCAAAACAACTATTTCCAAGTGCCTCTTATTTCACTGAACAAATGGAAATTATTTACCTATGTGGCTTGGTTTGTAGCAATATTTAGATAATCATTACGTAGGTATTACCAGAAGTAAATCATAGGACCTCAAATAGGAGCAATGCATTTGGCACACAAAAATTATTCAAAAAAAATCTGGAACTGAAATAAAATCTGTATCTTCTTTCCACTGAATTTCATTTCCCTCACTCAGAATATTTTTGGAAAGGTGATTGAACTATTTATTTTTAACACTAATAATTCCTCTAAATTAATTAACATGAAAGCTCTCCTTTGTTATTCCAGACAATCAAGCCCCAAACCAGTGCCATCCCAAATTAAGCTGCTGCAGCTTTTAACAGGGGGTCCTATTCATCTGCAAATGTGATGCGATTTTGCTTTAGTTGCCATAAATATTAACAGCAAGGGCTTTTTGTTCTTTTACTCCCTCTTGCTGCAGCCTGTTGCAAAGACTTAGGTTTAAAGTAATCTCAAAAAAGTGCAAGACTTTGCCACTTTATAATTTAAAGAGCCATTTCGCTTTGCTAAATCCTCAAATGGAGCTTTCAGATAGCAATTTATCTGGCAAGGAGAGCTGGGTGGCGAGCAGATTCGATCAGCGTGATTGCCATTAAGTGCAGGAAGGTACTCAGCACCTATACCTGGTGCCAGTTTTCCTTAAAACACTGTTTATACTGAAATATCTAGTGATGCTTATCAGCCAGCGGCTCTCTCTGGGGACAATAGGAGTTGTCTCGATCTTTCTCCTCTGGAAAATCTCTCCTGTAGGCTCCTGGATCCAAAGGGTTTTCACCCCATCCCACCACAGCCAGCAAACCACCTAGCAATGGCACAGCCTCTGCATTTTTCTCTTCGGGTCCAGACCTCCTTCCTACTCTTCCGGCTGCAGAGACTTCCTGGGGAGCTTGGCACAACGATTTCAGTGATAAACCACGGGTGGATTTGCCGTGGGAGGAAGGGAGCATGTGACCCCTCCAAATAAGCTTGTACTCCCAGTTACGTGCTAAAGCAATACTCATGTGGCTGCACAACTACCAGGTCCACACTGATGTTGAAGCCAGCCCTCTTTGCCACTATGCCTATAGATGCTGGGATTTAATCCTACCTATGCCATTTCTTCTCTAGTGACATCTGCTACTCTGTGCTGGCCTTGTATTTCACTGGCCCAGTGATCTTCTCCCCTTGTGATCTGGAGACATCAACCCATTCCCACCCCACGCTCCAGAGCGCAGCTCCCTTGTTAGGGATTACCACAGGATTTAGGAGCCAAAACCTCCCCAAGCCACAGAAGACAGTTGATGAGAAAATCTTCTGCTTGAAATTCCCAGCTGGCATTCTCCCTTGATCAGCTTTTGCAGCCTAAGAAACCTGGAAAGCTGCCCTGAAAAGCTGGTCTTAGATTCTGCTGGGTTTCGTGGTTTAGTTGAGTGTAAAGTAGAATTGCGAGGACTGTACTTACATCAGGACTGCACGTACTCAGCTAGTGCTCTGAGCTTGCAGCTAGGGAAAAAACTGAGCTGGAGCTCAGAGCTAGAATGAGCTTTATTATAACAACTTTTAAAGTAGTAAACATTGGCGGAAGGAGGAAGCCTGAGGTGTATCTCATAGTCAAGTCATTCACCACCACCAATATGAATGATAACCACAGGGATGACCCAGCAATTGTCACATTTCATCCTGACTGTTTTAAAGCAACCCCATAATACCCAGAAGGTTTTTGCCATCAATAACTGAAATGTACACCGTGGACATTTCCAACCACAGGAAAGGCAAGAATGTAACCAGGAAAAATGAAAATGGCATAGCAAAAGCAAATAATGCTTGACCAACCTGATTGTCTTCTGTTACTAAATAGCTGGCTATTTTAATTCTGGCTCCCACAGCAGTCTCATGGTAAACTGAGGAAGTACGAGCAGGTCAAAGCAACTTTCAGAGGTTTGAAAGTTGGCTGGACCACTAGTCTCAAAGGTTGACAACTGTCTGGAAAAGCTCTGGGAATTGCAGTGGGGTCTTTCTTTGCAAATAAGGCAAACTGCATATTCATCTGTCTTTGGCAAAGCATCATCAGGAGATCAGAAGAAATTATCATCTCCTTCTTAGCACTGGGAAGGCTGAACATGGAGTACTCTTTCTGGTGTGGGCCCCCATTTCAAGAGGGACATGGAAAAACTGAGGAAGGTTACCAAGTGGAGGGCTGCCAAGGTGGTGAGCACACAACCTACAAGGAGGCGGTTGAGAGCTGGGCTTGTTTAGCCTGGAGAAGAGGAGGCTAAGGGGCAATCAAATATCAGCCTACACTTACCTGAGAGGGAGTTACAAAGATGAAGAAGCCAAACACTTCTTGGTTGTGGCAGGTGCTAAAACAAAGACAAGACATAACTGGTGTTTAAAACATTCAGGCTGAAGATTAGGAAGAGCTCACCCAGGAAGATAGCGTCACACCAGGACAGGATCTTTAGATTGTAGAATCTCCCTCAGGAAGACAAAGCTATGGCCAACCTGATCGAGTAATGATGGCAGCCTGGCTTCTGGTGGGAGATTGGTCTCTCACAACCAACATTTCTTTGAATATTAGAATCTATGAGAGGTAAAAAGCTCAAGAAGATGATATGTCTACAGCTAAAGGCAGGAATAAATCCCATCCCTCCCCAAGATAAAGCCAGTAACTTGTTCAAATGACAAATGGTTCCCAGGTTCAGCCTGAGCTTGGATGCCATCCTACAGTGAAATCAGATTCCTCCAAAGACCAATCCAGTTCTCCTTTCATTAGGTGCCTGTATCTCCAGCACTAGTTTAACAAACCAGTGGGGACTCTTAGACAATTTCATCCTCTTGGGTCCCATCCTACCTACTTCAAGTATTGATATCAAGCATCATTGCTAAACCTTTTCAGAGTCCTACAGGACTCCCAGCATTTATTGGAGAGCAGGGTAAACAGGAGTTCTAGGTCTAATGTAATGCTACTACCAGTGGTGGCATCCATTGGCAAACAACAGTCAGGGACAGTTGTGCTATAACATCCTATATTTGGCCATACTAAAAAACTTGGGCTTTACCTTACTTTCTCTGTTTTTCCCCTGGGCATGTATCTATTCTATATCTGGCTCTTGGCATGTTGCTTTCTCTTCTTTTCCTTGGGTGGAGATGCAAACCTTCCTTTCCGTGACCAACAGAGGGTCTTTGCAGCTATTCAAAATCAGTTGCAAGATGCTTAGCTGTGTCCATTGAGTCATTTTTGTTCCCTCATCTTCTAGGCCTTTCCAGTTCCTCAGGAGAATCGTGGCTGTGTGATGCCTGTGATTGCCTTGCAACCTTGAAAATCTGCAATTTGAAGCAGACTGATCATGTGCAGATAATAGTTTCCTGTGAACAATAAATATCACTCAAAGCATCTTCCATAGAGTCAGGATACTTCAGTAACATAAATCTTCTTAAAAGCCTAAAAAACATTTGTATTTTCTCCCTTTTTCAGAGATTACTGAATTTTAGTCATCACTGGGGAAGTTCGCCTGACATTCTATCAGCTCTGGGTTTATCTGTATCGACAGGACAATAAAAATTCTTGTCTATCACTCTACCGCTGTCACCTTTGGCTTCCTCACTTGGTTGTGGAAGAATTTAATGAAGGTAAGAGAATAATGATGAAGAGAAAAAGATTACAAACTTAATGGCCTGTGAATGCTGTTTATAGTTTGTCATCATTACAGATGGTGTTTTCCTGCTTGTGCACCTTGCTTGATTTCTCTTAGCCAGAAGTGTTGACAAAGTAGAAGTTCCAGGTACAACTAAAGATAAAATTTCTAGTAGAAGAAAGAGAAGTTGGAGAAAAAAGGTTATTCTTCTATCCTACCTTTTCACTGCAAGAAAAATAAAAACTATGAAAAAACAAGAACCCTTGAGGCTGATTGAAGATGTGAGCTTGCTCATTGACAGTATTTTATTTCAGAACTGAAAAAATGACCAGGCAAAAATTTCTGTGAGGCAACTCTGTCCTGCTTCACTGATGCATCATTTCTTAAGTCATGGTCAGAAATCCTTTTCTGGAGACAGCTGCATCACTCACAGATCAACCAGCAGAGCTTTTCATACACACACTCCCATGGTATAAAATCAGGAGAGAGATCTGGCCATCAGTTAAAATTGTTTTTACTAACCTAGCTCATTTCTGCCTTAAACAAGTTAGAGGATACTCACACGAATTTTTCTGCTAGATGATAAGCAGTGTGATACTTTCCAACAGACATCCACATCTGAACATTACAAAGCATAGTCAGAGGCACCTTTCCCATTGGGCCACCTCTTTGGAAGGTTAATGGTTTCATAGGATCTACCTGGCCAGAAACGAAGGCAGATGAAGAGAGGAAAACTTCCTCTGACCTCTTCTCCCTCCAGCGTGGTAGCTTCTTCAACAGCTTCTCAGATCTGTGGCATCCATCTACCATTTTGTGGCTTGGTGGGGCAGAAGAAGTATAGCATGAGAGATAGCATCAGTCCCACATTTGGTGAGAAACTCCAGTCTCCTGACCAAAGTATCAGAAGGACGGATTTGGAATGGTCATGGAAAATCAGGAGAAAATGCAAAGGAAATCTGCATTCCTGTGTTGTCAATCTTTTCATTGTGAATCACATAGTGAATTTTGAGCTCCTGATGTCATGGCTTTATATGAGATTATCAACTCTCTTCCTTTGTTTTCTTTTCTTTCTTAAAAAAAAAAAAAAAAGAAAAAAAAAAGAAAAAAACCTAATCTCCTAACTATGGAGAACAGCATGAAGACAAGGCTCCCGCTGACTCAAAATCTAATATGAAGTGTTTCAGCACAAAATACAAACCCAAAGCAGTCAAATTTAAATATTTCATTTGGGCACTATGACAATGAAGGGGTTTCCTTTTTTTGTTGGTTTTTTTTTTCTTTCTTAAAAATGGTGTTCTGAAGCTAATTTTGCCTACTTGAAAGATTTTAGAAATATGTATATTGAAAATATATATGTACATATATATACATAAAAGGAAAACGAAATACTGTTTTGCAAGCTGAACAAGCTGTTGCATTCAGCTTGAAATGAATCTTCAATTTCTGAATCTTTTTTGTCTCTTTTTTTAAATTCAGTTTGGCCAGGGAATTAAAAAACCCTATTTATTCATATGGCTTTAATTACTTGAGATGTTTGCCAGAACACCTTGCAACATAAAAGAATTTCCTTCTATAAGTTTGGTACTGGGTTCATTTCTCGCCCAGAACTCTTAGCAATTTATCTGGGACATCTGTGGGTGTAGCACCTGGAAGATTAAGCTATAAAAAGCTCATATACAGATATTTGTTTCTGGTAAACAGGACCCTGATAATGATAGTTTATTTTAGGGTTAAATTTGATATTATGTATAAAGGGACTCTATAAAATAATTTCAAAATGAATTGAAATTATGTCAGTTTTCAATCAATGCCTTAAAAAGAAAAAAGAAAAGAAAGAAAATCCCCTCAACTTCAGTCAAAAGACTTTCTTCTAGAAGAATCAGACTTATGAAATAAAGGTGATGAAAAAACAATGAGTCTGACTGTTTAATACATGTATACACACACAAAGATCAATAAATAGCCCAAGCAGTGGAATGAACTCATAACCGATGCTTCTGCTGATTTCCTTGCAAGCATTCCCTGAGATTCCATTTATTTTCAGCAGTATTTGTATGTGGATGGGTCTGTGTGTTTAATATCTATTCTCGTATCAAGGAAGCATAGGGGAAAAAATCCATTTGGATGTATTTTCATGCAATTAATAATAATTCAGGGTTTGTGCTTTTCTTATGCCAAAACTGTGCTTGCCAACATTCGGAGCCCTCCAAATGCATGTATTAGTCCAAGTCTGAATCACTGGTTTTCTCCTCCGTTTGAAACAATGTTTGTTCAAAAGATATTAAGTGTGCTGCACTTTTGTCTTCATTCAAACCAAAGTAGTCTTTAACATTTTTATTAAGACTCCTTAATATCCTGTTTTAAAATAGTTTCAATTTTCCAGTCTGGCCAAGTCTCCGTGTACATTTCAGTTCATTTATGTCTGATTGCAATCAGTGGGAGTCTTTTCATTGATTTCAGTGGAATTTGGATCAGGTTCGTTTGCAGCATAACTTACATATGTTTGCTGTCATGGAATAAGCCAGCTATCACAGCAGCCACATCCGGGGAACTTCAGAGACCAAGGAATAAATCCAGGATCTGAGACCTTGCTTGGGAGGAACTTAAGCAAGTCCTGGTTTATTAGTGGTGACAGCTCTAAATAACACACCTCGAGCGCCTGCCCTTTCACTGCAGTAAGAGCTTCTCTTATGATTCAGTGTCTCGCAGCAGTCAGCTAATTTTAATATTTAATATGGTGCCTTGGTCCCCTGCAAGATTCCCTTATCATGATTTCAAATCTTCATTGACACACACTGTTGCTGCCTTCAGTATCTGCTGAAGGACTCGTTGAGGTGCAAACTCAACATCTTTTGTACAGCTTGGTTCTTTTTGCAGTTTTCAAAAGAGGCAAAAGTAAATAAACAAGGCATGGGGCCTGGACTGTTTTCCTGTTTTGTTTTGCCACATAGGTGCATCTCTCTGCACAATCTTATTTTGTCTTTGTTGCTGTTGTTTTTGCCAGACAATGTAATTATCTTGATTGGTGGGTGGCCAAAAAAGTTTTAATTAGATCCAGGGGGATTTGAGCAGGACTATGTATTAAAAAAAGGCAAAACAGTGTTGCTAGAATTATTGTTTGTTTATGTTGTGAGGCATCTTCTGTGAAATATGACGTCGCCTCTTTGCATTTCCAGTTGTGTGCTCTCTTCTCCTGCCTTGCTCTTTCACTTGGTTGACAGGGAATGGTGAACTGGCATTAACATCCATGTACTCAGGCAACGCTGCCAACATGTTGCTGCTGCAAAATGTCCAGCAGCTCAGCCCCTGCCAAACGGAGCCATTGATCCTCCAGCTTGTGCCAGTTCAAAGGAACATAGGATGCACATCCAGCTTTGTGGAAGGGGTGACAACTGATGTGGGGCAAGTGATTGTGTCGTAGTTTAACCCCAGCCAGCAACTAAGCCCCACACAGTAGTCGCTTGCTCACTCCCCCCCAGTGGGATGGGGGAGAGAATCAGAAGAGTAAAAGTGAGAAAACTCATGGGTTGAGGTAAAGACAGTTTAATAGGCAAAGCAAAAGCTACACATGCACAAGCAAAGCAAAACAAGGAATTCATTCACCACTTCCCATGGACAGGGAGGTGTTCAGCCATCTCCAGGAAAGCAGGGCTCCAGCACGCATAATGGTTACTTGGGAAGACAAACACCACCACTCCGAACATACCCCCCTTCCTTTTTCCCCCAGCTTTATATGCTGAGCATGACATCATATGGTCTGGGATATCCCTTGGGTCAGTTGGGGTCAGCTGTCCCAGCTGTGTCCCCTCCCAACTTCTTGTTCCCCCCAGCCTGCTCGCTGGTGGGGTGGGGTGAGAAGCAGAAAAGGCCTTGGCTCTGGGTAAGCACTGCAATAACTAAAACATCTCGGCATTATCAACACTGTTTCCAGCACAAATCCAAAACATAGCCCCATAGTAGCTACTGTGAAGAAAATTAACTCTATCTCAGCCAAAACCAGCACAGATTGACATGGACAACTGCGAGCAACACCGAAGGCAGGGAAAGGACTGCACTGGGGAGGTCTTTCTGGCTGGTTATAGTTATTAATTTTTGACTGGAAAAGGGTTGTTTTTATTTATTCAGTTGTCTAAAAATATGCCGGTAATGAGTTAACCTGCATAGGGTGAGGGGGACAGAAAAACACGTATTGATTTTCTAAAAGCAGGCAGGAATGCTGTTATTTTCCAATTAACGTTCAGCACTAGAGAACAATCCAGCTGGAAAGAACCAGCTAAGCAATACCAAGCTTTTTGCTTTCTGCACTTTTTCTAGTGATATTTTTTCTCATTTAACTTCTTAAAAAAGACCCTAATAACAATTCAGGCCATATCTTTGGCTAATGGGGATTAACTTGTCATGGACTCCACTGGGGTGACTATGAAATAACCATGGTGGGGATCCAACAGTTCATGCTGAAGCAGAAGGCATGTTCATCTAATAAAGTCTGCCCCTACTCCAGTGCTGGAGAAAAGTGTGAGAGAAAAACCATCTGAACACAGTATTGGTGATAAGGATGCCTCTCTATAAATCCCAGAGCAGGTCTGGGATTCTGGTGGGACTGGTGATGATCTGTAGTCTGACTCTGTGTCACCCTTTTCTTTCCACTTCTCTTTTTTATTCTGTCTGTCATAAAGTCCATGCCTCTTTCTTCTTATGGCTTAGCATACTTGAGGTTCACCAGATTCAACAGCAGATGATGAGTGAAAACGATACCATCTGTCATGGTTTAACCCCAGCCAGCGACTAAGCCCCACACAGCTGCTCACTCACTCCCCTCAGTGGGATGGGGGAGAGAATCAGAAGGGTAAAGTGAGAAAACTCATGGGTTGAGATAAAGACAGTTTAATAGGCAAAGCAAAAGCTGCACACGCAAGCAAAACAAACCAAGGAATCCATTCCCCACTTCCCATGGGCAGGCAGGTGTTCAGCCATCTCCAGGACAGCAGGGCTCCAGCACGCCTGATGGTGACTTGGGAAGACAAACGCCATCACTCTGAATGTCCCCCCTTCTTTCTTCTTTCCCCAGCTTTATATGCTGAGCATGACATCATATGGTCTGGAATATCCCTTGGGTCAGTTGGGGTCAGCTGGCTGACCACCAGCTCTCCAGTGAGACCCAGCAAGAGTTAGATCCTGCAGCTCGTATTACGTACCCGGCGCAATGAACACTGATAACAGGAAAGCTGATGGGAAGCGGAGGAAATATGTGCACACACAGGTAAACATACATTCACATAAATTGAGATCCTTATTTTTTTAACAGGTTTCTGAGGCTTCATCTGAGTTTTCAAGTCTTCTAAGCTTTCTGAATTTTTATTTTTTCTCTCTTGCAAATCACCCTTTTCAAATTATTAACTTGTGCTGGGGTTAATTCTGCTGAGCTCATACAACAGCAGCACTTGTCTGGCCAACAGCATCCACTGTATTTCCATATAATTTGTCCCTCTCCTCCCAAATGCCCAGGGGCACCTGGCTGTAGGAAGTCCACATTGGGACTTTCCCCTGTATATAAGTTATGGAAACAAGTGTCAGAATTGAATCCTGCTCTTGTCCATCCTGGAGTTGGCAAAGCTTAGGAAAACTACAAGCACCCTTTACTACTGTACAGAGATGGAAATTTTGCCAGATATTTCTCAACAGTTTTGCATAAATTTCAATATATATGTTCTTATTTAGCAAATATTTATTTTGCTATCACTGCAGTTTTCCTTTAAGGGTCTAGCAAGGGCCCAGGGAGAGTGACAAAACCACCAGCTTTTGCTGGGAAATGATACACCCTGCAGTCATACTGTGTATTTAGAATCTGGAGACAAATTTTAGGGCCTGGATTTATTTATATTGTTTAATAGATGCTTTGATAATTATGTGCATGGGAATGGAAAACAAATTCTCCAGATTAAAAAGCATAAAGAAAGCTTGTTTGGATTAGCATGATCAACTGAAAGCATCCATTTGATTCTTGGTATATATATAATTTACTGAGCTGCAAAATAAACATACTCCACTGTTCCTCTGCTGAAGGCTCCAGCTGTAAATATTTCATTACTTTAAAAATGTATTGCTATTAGATAGGTCTTTTAGTATTCAGCAGAATCAAGTTTTAAGTAATAAAATAAAATTGTTTCTATTTCCTGAAGGACCTTTTTTAAACATACAATTTCAGCTGGGTGAAAATTGCTCTGCCACCTGTTGGGTGCTGGCAGAATCATCCCACAAGTAAGTGGGGGGTTTTATTAGCATTGAAGGCATAAATCAATCCCTGATCTCACGAGTGCAAGTGTAATTACATCATGACCTGGTCTGTCTCTCCCTGTCCTGCTACTAGCTTACAGGTCATCGTTGCCTCTAAGGAAAAGAAGTCTGCTCCCTATATTATGCAAGGGAACGAAAACTAGTTGAGGAAATAAGGAAGTTCATCAGGCAAACAAGCATCATCCACTAAAGGAGAGAGAAGCAGAGTGCAAACTCCCTCTTGCTCATAGAATACCTGAAAATATTCACAAGCAGCTGGGAAAAAAACCTCATGAGAAAGGTTGGGGGTTGTCATGGCACAAAGGTCCCACGGGACCATTATAGAATGACAGGTAGTGACCTAGTGACACCATCATTATAGCTTTTCTTTGCACAACCAGGACACTTCTGGTGATCTTCCCGCCTTTATTTGAAATGGCCAGAAAACATGCTTTTGTAGAGGATTTCAGGATGGTTTCTTTCTGAATTTGAAAAAAAAAAAAAAGTAGTATGGAGTTCTTCATGGTTTTTCCACTGTTGGAATGCTTTTCAAGGAAAAAAACAAACATCTGGGGATTTTGTGGAATGATTTGATAGCGTTGGGGTGGCTCTTTTTATTTGTGAATTGATGGGTTTTGCTGTTCAAAAATCTGACATCCTAAGCACAGAATTAAATGTGGGTGCATAGTGTCGTGGTTTAACCCCAGCCAGCAACTAAGCACCACGCAGCCGCTCACTCACTCCCCCCACCCAGTGGGATGGGGGAGAAAATCGAGAAAAGAAGTAAAACCCGTGGGTTGAGATAAGAATAGTTTAATAGAACAGAAAAGAAGAAACTGATAATGATAATGATAACAATAATAAAATGACAGCAGCAATAATAAAAGGATTGTAATGTACAAATGATGTGTAGTGCAATTGCTCACCACCTGCCGACCAACACCCAGCCAGTCCCCCAGCAGCGATTCCCCGCCCCCAGTCCCCCCAGTTCCTATACTAGATATGACGTCCCATGGTATGGAATACCCTGTTGGCCAGTTTGGGTCAGGTGCCCTGGCTGTGTCCTGTGCCAACTTCTTGTGCCACTCCAGCTTTCTCGCTGGCTGGGCATCAGAAGCTGAAAAATCCTTGACTTAAGTCTAAACACTACTGAGCAACAACTGAAAACATCAGTGTTACCAACATTCTTCGCATACTGAACTCAAAACACAGCACTGCACCAGCCACTAAGAAGACAGTCAACTCCATCCCAGCCGAAACCAGGACACATAGATACATGGTAATATTTTTCTACTATTTGTAATCTACCAAAGCCACAAATAATCACACATCTGGAAGGAACTCATTTGCTACCCCTGTAGGACTTTGGCACTGGGTGCAGCGACTATTTCATTTCTCAAGAATAGCTCCCCACAAAACAAAGAGTGTGCCTGAACATCATGAAGTACCATTTTTTTCCAATTTATTATTGTGCTTCTTGAAATCCTTAAGGAGCCCCAAACTGAACACTGAACAAAGACCACAGTCCCTTCCCATAAAATGTTACAGTCCAAGTTATCCAAGTGTTAAGTGATGTTAGCCTATACACAGAGGAGCTGAAAGCTGTCCAACATTGAATCAGTGTAAATTACACAGCTGGGGCAAAACCTCACCCCAAAAAGTTGCAGGATTAAGCCTTCAGATTACACTGTTAATGTTGGTTATTTTCAAAACATGACAACAGATATCCTCTCTTTCTCCCTTGAGCATTCAGTCAGGAAAAAAAAACTGAGAAAGGCATTGCTTTGCAGACTTGCAATCTCTCCTGAAACTTGTTTTCTCTTTCTAACAGTCCTGAACAACTGTTTTGGTCCTCAGCTATGAATTATCTTTGCAAAGGAAATTTCTTATGCAGGAACAGCTGCATAGATTGGAGTTTCTAAGGTTGACATGAGAGTACTTTGTGTCACTTGAAGAGCTATTGAAAAATCTCATGAAATACTGACATTTCAAGACAGTCTTCTTTTGCAGAAATCTGAAGTAACTTCAGCCAATTTTACATTTCATCGAAACTCAAAACATTGATATTCTTACTGCTTCAATTTTTATCACTATTTTCTCATTTCTAAAGGGTATTATAGCTGTTTTGACAAACATTGAGTTGTTGTAATAGTTTTTTTCTTATCAAAATGTATATTAAGTTATATGAAAAGTTTCATGTCTGTGGCAAATTGCATACAATCTTCGTGTGAAAATTCTGAATCCTCATTTGGAATAATAATCTGAAAATGAGATAATTTTCCCTCATATGCTTATGTATGCAAATTTGGCACAGGGTACCTGAGCTGAAATTATGAACTGAGAACTGATAATACTGACCACATATGGTACGATTCATTCAAAAATTTAATATATTTGTGGAGCATTTTGGGATTCTGGAAAGGCTGTCAAGAGGATGCCTGCAGCTTTGTTTCCTATAGCAGTATCAGGTAATTTATCACCATTTCAGCTACATCCTGTTCACAGCAACACTTCTTGAAAGTGCTAACATAGATTTCTCAAAAGAGTGTTGAACTGAGTTCCTGGATTCCTCAGCTACTCTCTCAAGAGTTGATGGTACATCACACTGGAAAAATGGGATGAACAGAAAGACATTATTGCTCTGACTGCATTCAAGTCCGTGTCCAGCTTGCACTCCACCACTTCTCCTCCAGGTTGAGTTCAGAGACAGCACTTGTTACTTCCTTCTGTTCTCTACTATCCTGTAAACTTCCTCACAGCAATAAAGTTTGAGGATGTAGCTTGGGGAAAGGACTGACTTCATCATGAGCTAGCTGAACGCTCAGCTTGTTACCCTGTGGCACTGCAGCTGGACTACGTATCCTGCATAATCACTACAGCAGTCTGGCGAGCCCATCTATGTCAACAGCAGCGTAGGTCTATCTTCAGCTGAGACAGGTCCAGGTTGACTCCAGTGGGGCCACCCTGATTTTCCCCTGGGACATGGCCTTATTGAATGTCATCTAAGAGTCTAGCTCTGTAACTCCAAAAACCACGCTTGGCCTTGACTCGGCCTAGCACTGAACAACACCTTGCTGTAAATATCTACTGCAATGAAAGAATGGTCTCAAGAAAGACCATGATGTTGGTGAGCCCTGCTCTCCCATCCTGGCTTCTGCCTGTGGGGCTGTCTCCTGTGGGCTGAGGAAGGTGGACTGCTTCCAAGCAACATGCAAAAATCATCTTGGGGTGTCCATGTGGCAGGGTAAACTGATGGGAATCCCTCATGCTCCAAAGAATAATCTCTAATCTTGCCTAAAACTACAGTGGTTCCTGTCTTGAAGCCGGTAATCTTCACAATGAACATAGTGAGTCAGGATCACCTGGGATTTCATGCCTGACAGCAACAAAAAGCAGATGCCAAGGAAGGAATAAAAGCCTTGGACAGTCATGAAGTAATACTTCAGAAGAGTCTCCAATCTCCAGCAGTTTGCAGCTCAGGGACTTCCCAAACCAAACACGGTTTATATATATGGAGTAATTCTCAGTGGATTTCCCTTCATGAACTCGTCCAGTCTCTGCTTGAATCTGTGCAAACTCTACACATCCCCAATGTCCTGCAGCAAGGAATTTCTTAGCTACACCCTGTATGAAGAATTACCTCTTACGGTGTCTTTTGAATGTGCCAATCATTGGCTATTCATGTATCGGAGAAGAAACAAAAAAAGTGATCCAACATTTCCTCACTACTCAGGAGCAAGAGCATTTCTATACTTAAAGTTACACATGACTACTAGAATCTAGCCAAGCACTGGGTAAACATGATACAAAACTAACCGGCATTTCATACACTTCCAGGTGAAAGTTTAGAAAATCTGAAACATTTTTTTTTCACTCCAAATCATCCCAATTTCAAGGGCATTTATACCCTGACTTTCCACACAACACTCAGCTAAAGCATGCCTCATTAGCTCACATGCAAGCCTTCAAGCCTCCATAACCCAAATTTCTTTTCTCACCTTCCTCAGATGGTATTTTTTCCCTCACTGCTGAAGCTTAAATTGATTTACTGCCCCCAAACACAATTCAGATGCTCTGCGGTTTCATGGCCCTTTTAAACTCTCCTCAATGGCAATGGATATGGAAGCGCTGTTCAGGTCCTCGCATTTAATATCATTTGATTCTTCTCTCCCTGTCCTCCATCTTCCTCACTTCCCCTTATTTGTATTCTCATCAGTGTCACATTAAATGCCGTGGAACACGCTTTTAGGGTAATAACAGGCCTGAAGTTTATGAAATAAAAGATTGATATCAGCTTCATAAAACTCAGGGGAAGCAATATCTTTTCTGTCTTGCCACCCCTTTAACTGCAGCTACCTTTATACATTGTAGAGGGAGAGAATAGTTTAAAAAAAGGAGAAAAAAAGACATATCTCCAAACAGCAGTGGGATTTTGGAATGTGGTGTGCCATTAATGTCTTTATCGCTTTAACAGCAAGAAAGTTGTGCTTGCTTCTTTGTGTATTTCAGTGGTGTGTTTCTTTCAAGGGCTTGGCAATCTTTTTCCTTAAATGTCACTAGTTTCTGAAATGTTCAGGCTTTGTAACCAGTGGTTTATAGCCGTCACACACTGAAAGGGCAACGGATGAAGAAACTGTCTATTATTGTAGATAAACGGAACGTATGCCAGTTATCAGGATGGAATGAGAAACGAGGCGGTGAAATCAGGCTGGCAGCATCTGAGTACTGCCTGTGAAACCTGCGCCATCAGGCTGAATGATCTCCCTCACCTGTGTTATCAGCAAGTTGGTTCTTCTGAATATAGACCCGAAGCCGTGTCTGGCTTAGGGTCATCCTCAGAGTATGCATTAAAGGCTTTGGCTACAGGACTTGATTTGGGATCCACCACTTGTGTCAGATCTAACCCCTCCAGAGCAGTACCTGTGTCAAACACAGCCTTGCTGCAGCTCCAGGGGGTGAGGATGGACGGTAGGTCTGACAAACTCAAGGACTCTGGCATAGCGATCCTTTTTTGGGTTGTACACCACTTCAACAGCATGAAGCTTTTGAGCAAAACCTGCCTGCATTTATTCCAGAAGACACTGGAGAGGCAAAGAGAGGTAGCAGACAGCCAGATCACTCAGTTTTACGGTACCTGGGGACACTCTCTCACCAGGAAATTGCCCATATATCTTAAAACAGTGTCTCCAATATCCCTGTACGTCTCCAAATCAGTGACGTGTAGACCTTAGTGAAGTTTTTGCCAAAGATTTTCTCTTTCGCTGGCCTGTTCTGTTATTCCCAATTCACAGCTTAACCTTTTGTTTTGCAGGTCTGACACTGACACAGGTACATTTAAGATGAGGAAAGCTTTTTCCTTTTTCTTCCTCTTTTTTGGGCAGACATTGTTTGTGTTTTTTACCCTTGATAATAGATCTTAAATTTGACAAAAAAGTAAAAGCCATTGCATTTCAGCTTTCTGCTTCACTGCCTCTGAATACTGGATTTTCCCCCATTTTTTAATATTTTTTTAAAATGCCACCCATTTAGCAAAACTTGCTGAAATGGACAGATGAGGGGTGGGAGAACCTGAAGAAGCAAACTACATTGCCAAAACCGTCCCACTAATCCCACCAACTTGTCAGTGCTTGCCAGAAGCAATTGCAAAGCAACAAACAGGCTTTTTATGAAGGACAGGAATATTATTTTTAAAATGGGCCAAATTGTATGGGCTCCGCCTTCCCCACGTGCCAACAGGCAAATTGCTGTAACATAACTATCTTAGCAGAGACATGATTCTTAGCTTAATAAACTCAGTGGGAGTTTCTGCACAGGCTTTTCTCCGAGCTCTGGAACAGGCCACATAGACATTTAACCCACAGCCCTCCACAGGGGTATGCCAGTAGGTGTTCCAATAAAAGTGGTACCCAACATCCCAAGACGGAAAATAAGGAGATGATTTTGAAATCTTGAGTTCAAATAAAGTATTTGTCCCTTTTTGTCTGTATTTTTCTCCTCTCCTCCTTTTTCAGACTTTTTCTGTGAGAGGGAAGGGTTTTCCAGGTGTGAGCCAACTTCAGCTTGGTGGCTGACGACTGCCCATGCAAAAAGGGAAGGCAGCCAGCAGGGCGGTATTGTCAAAGAAATGGGCAGAGG
The DNA here is from genome assembly GCF_964188355.1 of Buteo buteo. Taxonomy (NCBI): domain Eukaryota; kingdom Metazoa; phylum Chordata; class Aves; order Accipitriformes; family Accipitridae; genus Buteo; species Buteo buteo. Next base: position 57,791,725 of record NC_134174.1, read on the forward strand.
GTTAATGGATACCAAAGAGCTGTGTTGCCATATAATCACTGAATATAGTCACTGAGTATAGGCCTTTCCCCATTAATTCCAACATCAAGCCCATAAAAGTGTGTTCCTAGTCACAGATGTGAAAATGAAGTAATCATCAGAAAAGTGCTTAATAAACCAATGTCACCTGTCCCAAAGGACTTTGGAGCATGATTGAAAAACTTTCACGAGCATCATAGCTTGCTCTGAAAGGGTAACACAGCCACGGCTCTTAAGCTAAGCATGCTTTAGGTTACAAAGTGAGAGGACATTGCAGAGCTGAGTTAACCATCAAAAGAAACTAAGTAAAAGAGCCCAAACTGGCTGATCGACTCTTAGGTTCAGAGCGGGTCCTTCCTTTCTAAACAATATTAAAGAATGAAGTATTTTTTCTGCCCAGGTGAGGGGCATGGCACAGGTTGAGCCAACTGAAATAAAAGAGTTCTGTAAATACCATGGGTTTATTACAGGAAGTTACCAATGCCGCAGCTCCAAATCAGATCCAAGCGTCAGAGAAATACATTAGTAGACTGAATGAACGTTGTTGGTTGGAGAAATATCTCCAAACTGCTGAATTAATATTGCAGACCAGAGAATTATTCACTGAAAAGCTAAGGGGATTTTGCATTGGTATATAACTACTGGATTTAATCTCTAAACTATACCGCCTTTGCTCTCCCAGCCCACCTCCTGCAGCTGCCGGGATTTGGCTCTTTCTCTGCTTTACAGTCTAAAGGAGTTAGAAGCATATCCAACAGCACTTCAGGAGCCACTTCTGGCACTTGATAAACAGCTCTGGATGCAGCGTTGTTAATGTGCCTGGAGATACGTGCTTGATGAGGGCTGCCTCAGGAGCAACCTCTGTTCCTGGGTGTGCTTCGCTCTGCCTGGGTATCCGGGCTGAATTCATCTGGTGTCAGAGGCAACGGCTGTTTAATAACAAGACGCATCAAGAGGGAGAAGATGAGGGGAAGATACACGATTTACTGAATAATAATGCCAAAATTCAATGCACCAGAGCATTTTGATTTAGCCATTTCAGGGACTTGCAGCGCACAAAGCAGCACTTCACCTGCTACAAGAACATTGCAAATCTGAGTAAGGACAGGGAGAAAGTACACAGATAATATCCTGGGACGTGGAGCAGACAAATATTTAAACCCTTAGCCAACTGCTTCTCAAAACAGTCCTTCTCCTGCCACCGCAAACACTTCCCTCACTGCTATTTATCTGAAAAAGGAGACAGTAAAAATAACCGAGAGGAAGAAAGAAGTTTGCTAGGTCTTTGGTTCATTGACAGTGGCCAGAACCAGCAGAAGCAATCTCATATTGATTCCAGCTTGATGGGAAGCAGATGTGGAAACCTGGAAGTTCAGCAATTCTAAGTGAAAGTGCGGACAAGGAAATAGTTTTCTCAAGGAAAATGTTGAAAATCACTGTAATAGAAGTTCTTTCTGTCTAAAAGATGAGTTTGGTCACCTTGAAGCAGGGTGGCTGGATCCAATTCCATATTGCTACCAAAGCAACTTGAACCCAGTATAGTTATGTAGACCCTTAGCTCCAAAAAATGGTCAAAAGAGCCTGGGAAGGCAGCACAGATGAATACTTAAGACCTGTCTGTTCCTGGGAAAGCCTTTGCAATTACTGCAGCTCAACATCAAACTGTACTGACTGCAAGCAATTCTTACTTTAAGACATTTCTACTCTTCAATTCTACTGCCTGAGGACAGAAACACTGCCACCCTTTTTACAGCTCTACAAGGAGACTTGAGCAATTAACTGGTTGTTTTACTACTCAGTTCAGAGTCGGTGAAGATTTCAGGTATAAGCTGAAGAACCATCCATGGATGCAATGAAAAGCACAATCATGATTATATTTTCACAATTCGCTTTGGTGATCTTATCCTTTCTTCCAGTTTGACCCTTCAAAAATGTTTCAACTCTGAAACAAAGTGCAAATCTATAGCAAGTGTTTCCTCTTCTCCAGTCAACTCCACCCTGCCTTTTGAAGGTCCCCTCTGCCCAGATTTTATTTCCAGTGCTTTACATCACTTGTGTGCCATCAGCATTTCCACAGACGTCACAATTTTTCACCAGCTCATAAGGGCACACACTTTGATGCAAACCAGTAGGAGCCCAGTTATATAGACATACAGACATCAAAAAGAACAGGAAAATCTCTTTGGTCCATCTGAAGATATAAATCATACCCAGACTCCTACATTTCCATAGCAGAACATCTACATTACTTTTTTGAGCATTGCATGTGGATATATATATACACGTATACATATAAACCCCACACATATATGATATGTATAGATGTAAATACACACACACCCCGTGCATGTTGATATATAAAGTATATGCATGTTAATGACTCCCTTGGTTCTCTGATTTTCAATGTTATCACTCTTTTTTCTGATAACAGCAGTTAGGAGCTGTGAAAATGGGTATTTTTGAATATAAGACATTCCACCTTCTCAAAATTTAGTCTCTATAACATATATGTGTGAATTCACTGCTGTTTGCACCTTAATAATTATACCTCTAATTCTGTAGTTGAAGAGCTTGAATTCAATTTTGCTTATGATCCAATAAGGATTCATTATGAAAGAAAAAGAGAGAGTTTCTCCTTCCTCCTTCTTTGTAACAGGAGTCCCAGCAGGCACATCATCATTTCTATCAAGAACCCTACAGGCATGGGTTTGACTTGTCTGTTTCCTTACAAAATTACGTTGGAGGCAGCTTGATTACACATAAATTTCCATACGGAAGGGAAGAGACAGAGAAGAAAATGCTGGAACCTGACTGCCCTATGCAAATGTCCATTGATTAACTCAGCTTCATGGCTCTAGGATGTTCTGATTTCAGTGTACCACTGCAACATGATAAAAAGTTAGGCTACTGGTATTTATTTATTTATTGCTGGTGACAGAAAGACACCGACACAGTGCAAGGAGAGGAAATTGTCTCTTGGTAAAGATTAAAACTGTGATTTGGGATATTGTTCGAAGACATGGTCTAATTAAAAAAAAAAAAATTCAATTAAAGAGCTACAAAAAGATCTATGTGTCTAGTCATCAGTCATACATTATTAAAATAGTTCAAGATACTGTTTGCTATTTTTTCATCCCTAGGAACTTTAAAAAGACCAATATCCAAAAACCAGTCCTAAAATGAAGAAGTGGTCAAAAGTTTTGAAATTTAGTGTTAGCAGAATGTTTTCCTAACATTGGTTTTTCACAACAGAACATTTTAAAATACTGTTGCAACTCATACAGAGAGAGAAAAAAATAAGTAAACCTTGGGCATCTAGTTTCACAGATTTGCTAAATAAAACATCTCAAAGGTCCTGTGCTGCAGCAAAAACATTGGCTTTGTTGGCTCTGGTTCTGCAAAATCTCATCTCAATACTAGATTTTAGGAGATTTCAACTTAGTGTGTCAGAAAGCTCATGAGGAATTCCTGAGAGAGATCCCACTTCTCTGGTAGTCCAGGCAAACATTCGACTGGTTTGGGATGGGGGAAGAAAATGTCAGACAGATATGTTCTAGCATAAAGTCTAATTTTACCTGTGTACAATTTCATGCAGTATTGGTCTCAGTCTGTCTCTACCTAAGTATTCTGCAGGTAACCCTGTAAAGAGCATACATGAAAATCCTCTTCTCTCAGTCCGCAAAGAATATGAAAGGTTATAGCCTCAATATACAGATGCTCTGCTTCCCAGATCAATCTGTAGATCTGTAGCTCTCCAATCCAATTCCCAGCATGTAAGTCAAGTACCCATGCACACTGTGTTATGGAAGTGTTGCGGGCAAGATGATCCTGCAAACTCTGTGACTGAAGCCAAAGGAGAAGAGAGCTTCTTTATTCTGTCTCTTGCACTTCACAACCAATCTGCAACCTCTGTACTTCTGCATTTACATGGACAGGGAGTGTGAGAATTCATCAATGTTTGTTGCATTTTATATACTATGATACTGAGGTCTTCTGTCCTGTGGTCAAACCTTTTAGCAGCAAAGTCTTTTCTTCTCCCCTCTGTCTGAGGACCGTTGTGACTTTGTTTTCGGATGCTCCATCCATCTGAAGAATTATACACACACACACCATGGGCTGTCTCAGACTCTGCTCTTTGCACCTTCAGTTCTCCACCAAACAAGAGTAAAAACACTATACAAATGAGCCTGATAGAAAAACCTACAAATAATGCATTGATCAGGAAGGAACAAGCCTATAGCATACATTAGAAAACAATCACTTTCCCATGATTTGCCAGACCACACTAATGGAAAACCTTAAAAAAAACAAACCTCAAATGTTGGACGAAATTATTTTTATGGGTTTTTTCCCTCCATGGAAAGCCAGTTTTATTTCCATTAAGTTCTATGTTCCATTTTTTTCTTTAAACACAGAATAAATAAATATTGTACAAGCACCCAAAATCAGAGTTAATTAAAAAGAGCAAGATAATTGACAATTCAATAGTAAACCACTAACGCAAGCGCTGAAGTTTAAATTGGAGTTTAAAATTCCTCCAGCTTTTGCTAATCATTGATGCTCAAGGGAACAAAGGAAGGTTTTGTTTTGGAAAAATTTATGATTTTTACATGACAATCCCCCCCTTTTTTTTTAGCCTGGTTTCCTAAGGAAATAAGGTATCTTGTCAAATTGTCCGTCATTCTTCCCTTAATTACTTTTGAACACACTTGCCAATTTCAACCACATTTGAAAGAGGGAGATAAGTCCCAGGAACACTGACACTTCACAAGTTTCACTGAACTACCTGGGTAGGGAAGTGAGACGTGAAGGACTGGCTCCGTCTAGAAGAGGGCAGGGAGCCCTCAGCTACTGCAGACCCTGGCTGGGAAGGAGGGCTGGGAAGGAGGGCTGGGAAGTCAGCACGGGCAGGGATCCAAGGAAGCCACAGGCAGGCGGAGGACCAGGGTGGGTAAAGGGAGCTGCTGCTGTTCTGGTGGGAGAGGCGACAACTACAAATGCACACATGCGCTGACTGCTCTGGCTCCGCTGCTTATGAAATTCCCAGTTAATTTTTCTGATCCCAAATTTCATCCCCCCTTATTTTTTTTTGCCTTTCAGGTCATTTTCTGTCACACACTCAAGTTACCAGAAGTTTTCACTGAGTCAAGGAAGAAAACAGCCATTTATGAAATGCCATGTCATGTAGAGGAGGATTATTACCAGTTTATTATTATTTAGAAGTCTCCTGTTCATATTCAACTAAGACATGATTATTTAAAACAAAACAAAACAAAACAAAGTTTTGAGCAAACCTTTTCAAGTCTTTGTTTTTGTTGTTCGCCAAAGACACTTCTGCCTCATCACAAGACTAGACTAGACTGGCAAATTTGTAAAATCCATGGAAAGCAGAGGCTAGAGACAAACAGAGAAGGGATAGGGAGGCAAAATAGCCATGCTGTAGATTGTAAAAAACATACTTTCTCATATAGAAAATGACGGGTATATTAGGGGGAAAAAAAAGATTAATTTCTTTAGCTGTAAAGGGCCTCACAGTCTATTACCATCAGCTTGTGGAAGCCAGTAGCCATCACGGCAGATGTCTTGTCTTTTCCAGTACTTCAAGAAATTAAACTGTCAGTCTTCATTTCAGCTGGTGGCTTCACCGTGATATGATGCTGTGCTTAAGAGGGTTTGAATTCAAAACAATTCCCTTGGCTTCACTGTCTCCCATATCGGATAGGAAACTCCTGATGAAATCCAGGATATTGCATTCAAGACATCAAGGCAAATGAGGGTTGGCAAGCATGAGGTCATATTGTATTTTTGGCAATGAAATACTCCTACTGGAAAACCTGGAGGACATCCAGAGCCTAAAGCTCTATTTTATCATTTGGGCTGGGGAACAAGTACTTCAAGCAATTTGAAGATAAGACCCTCTCAGTCAAGTAGAGACAACATCACAAGGGACAAACTCCCAGCGCAGCTCTACGTAGTTTGGCAGAGCTCCACCCAAGATAAATCCCTCTTCTCTGCCTTCTGAGAAAGGTAATAGAAAATGACTATTTAGAGTGTCATTACAGTACAAACTTGCTTCTCTTAGTCTTTCCATAAATTTTGCTGTACTGATTTAACACCACAGTTGTGCAAACTGTTAGTGACTCTTTGTTTCCCCAGGGAGTGTAACCTCGCAGGGGGAAGAGGAGGACAGAAGGAGCCAGTATCTGGATGTGGAGCTCGTAATTCAGGTGGCAGTGTGTACAGCTGGAGCAAGGGAGGACTTTCCTCCCAATGCTTCATGATTTAGTGGTGATTCAGTAAAATGCTCACCAGGCCAAAGGTGGGAAGTGAAAAGGTTTCCTGTATTTAACTCTGAGGGAAACCTGGCAGAGACCCTCACCACACTTAAAAAAGAGTTATGGCCCTTCGGTTGGCAACAGCAATTCACATTTCAGTGTTTCCTAGGAAAATAGCTGAACTGTTAAGTCCCTGCTTCAGCACTAGTGGAGATCAGTGGGAATCGCCAGCCCTTCTGCCCTTCTAACCTCCTAAAGAAACTCATCCCACCTCACCCTGTGTTTTGTTGTGCCTCTCGTTCCAAGTCACTGAGAGATGCTTTAAAGGCTGGTGTCATATATTGAGGCCTTTGAGGATTAAGGGCTATATAGGCAGGAAAATATTTCTTCCCAGAAATGGCCCCATGCTCTGAAGCATAAGGATTGATAACCCCTGTAAATTTTCTCTTTGCCAGTGCAATTGCTGATGTTATTCATATTCATGTAAGTGCCTAATCCTTTCCTGAATTATTTGCCTCATATCAACTTGAGTTCACAAAATAACTTTTTAGGTAGCTGCCATTTTCACCTCTAAACTTTCCAGCATGCTCTTGCCAGTGGACTTTTAGCAAAGTACTGATTTAAGGCTGATGGTTTGCACTTTGAAAACCACAGGCTCACTTTTTATGTAGAAAAGAGACCAGACAGGTTTGATGGCTTGCATTTCAGTAAAACAACAAAACTCATTGACTAGTGACAAAAATGACCTGATTACAAAGAAAAATCCCAAAGCGACTAAGAAACTGTCTTCTAAGGAGATTTAAAAAATGAACTGGAGAAAATAGTTGGGACTTTGAACACCTCCTGGACATATCTCTCCCTGTCCTGCAGACTCCTAATCCATTGGTTGAAGTAGATGGGAATATGCTGCTTTTCCTTTAAGGGCTACATTAGATTTTTCTGCACTTCTAGAACAAGGAAAGAAGAGACTTTAACTCTCTGAAATCATACTTAGTTCTTCAGACCCTAAAAGAGGAAGGAGTATATCCCACATCATGCCATGTCTCGTTGCCTGTCCCATTGACAGCACTCACAGGCTTATCACTTCACTTTTTGCTTTAACACCCAATAACCTTAAGCTTGCCCTTACAACTGTTTATACAATTACTGCACAGCCCTGTATAATTAGCAGAGCCTCTCATGTGCTTAGACACAACAGACATCTGCATTTTTTCATGTTGTCTGTTACAGCAATGTTTACCAGCACTAAATTTATTTCAGGGAAAAAGGAAAAAAAATGGAAAGAGTTAACAGAAAATAGGTTACCATGAAATGAGGAAATCTGCTAATTTAGCAGTTCAGGTATGTCTAGTGGTGGCTAGCATGAGGGCTCTGAAGGAATGCAGAGTAGGCAATGATTAGCAGTGTCTCCATTGCAGGACTGTCCAAATCTGGTCAGGCACTATCATCAGACACAATGTTTGGTGGTGTTTTTTTTTAATATAAGATAGCTACAGTACATTTTTCTTTAGAGAACACTTTTAAAAATGGGATTTAGGAACACTCAGGTTAGTTCAGCATAGATATTAATCCTGGCCTCATGTACCTCAAGAAGATCAAGGGATGGGCTCCTTTTGAAGGCATTTGGCATCTTGAAAAAATAGCTTTATTATGAATGAATCTGCTTAACCCAGAAGATCTATTTTCCTTGTGTCTTGGACTGTGATCCATTATCTGGTGTGCTGGAGGTTCATTTGCACTGAAAGAAAAATAAAATCACCAGTGAAATGAGACTGGTACTCTCTTCAGTGTGTACTCTTCTATTTTAAAAAGCATGCACCCAGGCTCTGTTTTTCCTGAGCAGTGTAGCAATAAACTAGTGTCCTTGGTCAAAAATACTGCTAGAAATCAGAAAGCCTGTCAGTTTATGGTTTTTATCACCCCAAATTTCCTCTTACTATCCTCTTGCTACTCCTCTTAGCTTTGCTCTTTTCCCAAGCCCTACAGCGTGCAGACCTGAATATCTTTCCCACTCTTTCTGCAGAAAGTACACCTCACTCCAATTAATTTATTCTGACTTATCTACAGCCCAGCGCTATGGATGGTGGTTTCAGGGTCTGAAGCTCCTTCATTACTGCAAGCAGCTTAACTGGCGTCTCCCCTGAACTCAACTCCCCATAGCATCCAGGAGTCTGTGACTGACCAGCTCGAACACCACTGGTGTCCTTCAGCATTACAACATCTACCAAAATGACATTTTGAGGTGCAGGAGAGAAGAGTGAAACTATTTCAGCTCAGCCCAGCTACAAAAAGCCTAGAAAGGACATTCCCATGCTGTCCATTTTTCATCCTTTATAAAAGTCCATGAGGGTATTTGCCAGCACTGATGGATTGATCAGCTTCTAGGACTGACATTCTTCCTTGTATCCAATTAAATTTGCACATGCACTGACTTCTTACACCTGCCCTCTTTCTCAGGCTTTCTTTCCTTCTCTGTGGGTAGGTCAGAGAGAGTGAGATTAAGATTACAGACATGAGGGAAAGAAATCCAGAGAGAGAACTGAAGTTGAGGTAGTGAAAAAAATCTGTTTGCAGCTATGTGACGATTCTTTCTGCAGATATTTACAGAATCCTAGAAAGTGATAAACTGGCAATGAAAAACAACTTCTGTCTGAACTACTTACCACAGACAGAAAGAACAAACAATTAGAGAATTTACACTAACACAATCACTAACCCAATCAGTGCTTTTACACCTCTCTATGCTTGTTCTTGAAACCAGAGCCCCCGAAAATATTTCTATGCTCCCATTAAATATGTGAATTAATTTGTACTTTTCCTCACAAAGTGCCATAATGAAAGAGGGGAAATGAAATGTAACTTTACTGTTCAATCAGTCAAAGCTGACAACCAACAATAAAAAGCATTAATCTAAATTAGCAGCATAGGAAAAAAATGACACAACACTGTCTCCAGGATTGGATGGAATTGGTACCTATCACTGAAGGCCATCTGATGAATTCTGAGTCACTGTTAATTTGCAGGGATCATGATTACAGTTTACTATTGCACATGGTAGGTCCTGCTTTTCAGAGCAAGTTGTCCAAGTAGATGTCACCAATCAGAACATGTTTTCAGAAGATAAGGATGTCAGCTGAAAGCATCAAATCCTTTCATGGGGCAAGTAGTCAGCTCTTAAAAAAAATCAGGTATTTTTCCATTCCCCTTCCATGACCCCCAATGTCTTTTCATGTGCTCTCTCTGTCCCCAGTGTCCTGTTGGACAACTTTCCAAACCAGTCTTGCTCCCTTCCCAGAACTTCTATGTGGCAGACAGTGATCAGGCATCTCCTGCTCCTCCATGGCCATACACCTGGGCTGGTTTAGACATTTGCTTCCCATAGGCAAAAGCAGTGGTGGTACAGACCACTTCTTTCTGAACTCTCTGACTTCAAAGGATTCTCCAAGAGCTCCTGCAGGCGTAAGCACCTTAGAGCCGCTCCTGGAGGCATCCTCTGCATTTTCTCACTGCAGCATCATGTGTTTGGTGAACCCAGTCGGGTGTGGGCTGCCTGCCTGACAAAGCTGGAAAACCCTCCGTGCAATCCAAAAACTACAGGGCAAATCCAGCAGTACCTTCTCATCTAACCCTTTCCTTCTTCATAAGTGGCACAGATAGCCCTCCCTCTTCAACAATATCCTACCTATGCCCCTGTACGAGTTGCTTGGAATGACCCGCTCAGACATGCCTTACTCTTTGAAATGCAAACATAATCATTTAATGTGCTCAGCCCTGATGAACCACAACAAATGTTTCAACAAATGTTTGTTTGTTCCTCCACAAGACAACGTACAGTGGAAATCTCTTGTGATCCAAGTGCTTTGACTAGAAGGTTAAAGAACTGTTGTTTTTCAATTTGATGCCTGTCTGAAGCCTCTGATTCCAGAGAGTATTTGGGTCCTAAAAAAAAAAAAATTAAAAAAAAAATAAACCAAAAAGAAAGGAAAACCATATGTGTTTTACTGGATAGGCAGGGACCTGAAGGTTTTCCTTATTCTGGATGTAACCCCCAGTGTCTTCTTTAAGTTAAGAGATTCATTCTCTAAGCCATTGCAATTTGGTGATTAATGGCAGAGCCTGGAGAGGCAACCTTCAGCTCTCCATAGTACAGAGTATTTAGGCTCCTAACACCTCCTTAAGAGCATTAAAACTTCCCATGACATGAGTGGAAGTTAGTTGCTCAAGAAGATGTTTTGCAACAAAATCCATAAGACTCGGCACAGTTTGTACAATGTGAGAGACCTTCTCCTCTCTTTATAACCAATGAAACCTGCTCAGTATCACCCCTGGAGTTTGGGAAATGATTTGCTGTATCCTGAGTAGATACCTCTCTTTATTTGTGGATGAATTGATGGATCACACCCAACTGACTGCACTTGGAAGAGTGACACTGATTTAATGGGAACCTAGGCACTGGGTGCAGTTATAAATGCTTCATTAAGCCGGTGTGATGAAAATCATCTTGGGTTTCAAACTGACTCTGTTTATAAAACCTGGAGGGAAACAGGTACTTCCAGATTATGATTTATTTCATTTTAAAATATTCCTTCAGACTAGGATGTATAAAACATATTCTCAAAGTCCCCCTTCTGTCCGTGGACTCCAGAGGAAGCAGAGTATGTCCAGCTTAAGAGGCAGACACCTACAGCATAGATATTTAAACGAATACCATTTCAAGTGTTTTGAACCAAGGAGCATCACAAAGGCCATGATGGTAAAATCCAAGATGGGATACGCAGTTCCAGATTAGAGGTGGAATTTGGTACCAGGTGGAGTCATTTCAGCTGTGCTGTGCTGTCCTTCCTGGATGCCTGCTGCTGCTCCAGGATGGTGCAGGTCTGGATTTGTACCAGCTGCATGTGGCTGTGTTGAATACCCTAACATCTCAAATGCCTCTGCTTCCGACAGAACAGGGTTGATGCATGAGCCAAGAGCTTGTATTTGCATTAGAGTTGAGGGGGATCTAGTCAATAACATCTGTTGAGTATGGAAAGGTGCTCAGCTCCCTCCAAAGTTTACACCTATGTTCAGTCAACTGAACAGCTCTCTTGGCTCCACTCCCTGTGGAGACTACATCTCCACGGACAGCAGAGGCACCCACTGAACATCTAGATACCCAGACTCCTAAATGAATGTGTCTTAATATGGAACTGAATCCTATCTCAGGAGCATAATACTTTCAGAGACCTTACAATAGGCATTATGCCCAGGAAATCCAACTGTTCTAACAGATGTTGTAAAAAATAGGGGCAAAACCTCTGCAGACTTCCAGAGAGAAATTCCCCTGGTGCAGACTGTTTGGAACATCTGTGATTTCTGTAATTTTTGCCTGTTTTTTCTGCTCAGATATGCCCATGCCCAGATAAACCAGTTGTTTCCAAAATGATAAACAGATGAATAAAAGGCTGAGAAGATTCTTGCTGTTAATTATTTGCATTTAGGGAGGGGTGTAATTAGTTTTACAATTGCTAAGGCATTGACAGTAAGCAATTGCTATCTCCAGTCCATCCATAAACAAGCTTCTATGTTAGTTAGTAATTAGAAGAGACCACATGTGCCAGAGATTACTGTAGCTGTATAATGACACGGGCTTTTCCTTTGCTTTTTGCTTTTGTTTTTTGGTTTTTTTCAGTGCTTTGTGATTTCTTGCTCATCCATTCTAGTCAGCACTCCTGAGTTCAGAACTTCCTTTATTGGAAATAGGAGGTTCACATTGATCGTAGCATTTGAAAGAGACCATTTGGGATGACAGCTAAGGAAATTATAGAGGTTCTTAAATTAGAATGCAGCCCATTCCCAATAGAAAGGAAAAAGTCAACACAGTGCCAGTTCTAGCAAGGTGACATTCTTCCAAACATCGTTAGCTGCAGATGCATGGATTTAAGTGAGAATTTGATGGACTTCTTTCTTAGGTTGCTGGTTTGACATACATTTGTCTTGGAAAGGAAAATACAGACACTTATTTCCTATTCAGGAGAAAGAGCCTGGTCTTCTGGAAGAAGTGCTAGCAGTAGACAGTTTGGTTTCTAGCACTCTCCCAAAGGGAAGGAGATGCTGGCAGAAGTGACAATGATGTTAAGATGAAGTGACAGTGAAAAACTGATATTCAAAATACAGAGGATGACATTGTTAGTATTGTCAAAATGCAAAGCAAATCCATAAGTCTGCAGAAGGTAAACGTCCTCACTTTTAGTTATTTCTTTTAACTCTGAAGAGCTCATCAAAAATGTCTTCCTATCCTGGGCAAAGACAGCTTTTTAAGTGGCACAGAAATAGAGAACCCATCTGGCAGGTTCTGACTGTACCAAAAGAGGCCATTTCAATCTCTCATCTAGCAGTGGGTAGAAGTTGGTGTCGGTAGTGCTTAAGCTTTTGATATTCCTTCTCCATGCCTGTCTGCTTGCTCTTACCCCTGCTGTGCACCATCCATGGTGCCAGCATGAAAATTTGTGAGGCCAGGTGGAGAATCAGAATGGAAAACTGTTTCAACTGAAAAATGATCAGATTGGCAGTGGCCCCAAGGGACAGAGGATGGAAGCTACTTGTGCCACCAAAGAAAGCCAAGTATATGTGGTACCAAAGTATAAATGCGTTTCTAAATACCACTCTCATTCCCAGTAACCAATACTGGTACTGATGCAGAACTTGGTTAATAAACCTTGCCACCTTCAGTCTCAGTCTGTCTGTATACATCTATTTCCCAAAATCATATATACCATGATTCCTGCCTTTTGTTTCATGACCTAGTGAGTACTCCAGGATGCCAGATAAAACTGCCCAGGCTGCAGAGCAGGTGATTTGTCAGTCCTGCCTGAAGGGATCCTTCTGAAAGCAGTAAGGTGCCTGTCACCGCAAGACACTTCTGGTACCTAATTGCTTGCCTCCCACCCCAGCCTCCAGTGCTTCTTATTTTAAGACTCTCCTCCACAATCACTGAGTTCCTATCTTTTTTTTAGACCGCCTCACAGAGAAGGTCTTCTGTTGTATCCAAAGTGTCCTTCGGAGGCTCACTCCAGCACCAGCTAGCATGCCTAAATCCACAAGGCACTCAGAGGCACAGTGAGGATGTTTCCCTTATTCACACCCATCCCTCCATCTGGGCAGAGCTTCAGCAGAAGATATCCACCAGCTCCCTCTGTAAATGCATGATGCAGCAACAGGCTCGTCTCTCTGGTTGGTGTCTCTCTCTGTACTCCTGAACACTTTCTGAATGTTTCATCTCTTTCCTCAGTCTGTAATTTGTGTTTATTTGTTTATGATTAGCTGAATCCTGGAATTTTTCTGTTCTTGCTGTCTTCTCTGTGTGAATCACTGCTGCAATTTTAAGGGTCCCCTCTCTAGCTAATTGCTGGAAACCTAACGGCGCAGTGTTGCCACCCTCTAGAAACGTACTAGTATGGTTAACATACACACAGACACATATACAAATGCTTCTACCACTATATACAGACATTATATCATGTCATCTTTATAATACCTATGTAATAAAGGAGCAAGTGCCCTAGAAATATTCAATTATAAATATGTCATTTTTATAGATCTGAAAGTTTTATAGTTTTAAAACTTTCACCTCTGCTCATGCAGATACATTTTTTCTAATAAGTTTAGGAAAACTAATCACAAAACCATGAGAAATGTATCTATTTGTTAATGCTCTGTGGCCTGCTGTCAAAAGACTGGTGTAGGAACAAGTTAATAGCCTATACATTCTGTTCTGGGAGATTACAGGTTTTTCTTACAAGAGGATTAACACAAAGGCATGATTATCCTTTCAATTGCATTATTACATATCTCATAGTGTAATGTAGAGCTCATCAATGGAATTGCATATTTTTTGTGTTGTATTTGGTGAACTGGAGATTACAAAGAAACTTGCTGAGATAGAGGGACACGGGTTAAAAGAAAGGAAAGAAATCTGCCAAACTCGCACAAACTGGCAGAGTTAGGAATGGATTGCATGTTTCTCAGTTCTTAATTTAGTGTATTACCAAGTGCAACATGCTGTTTCCCCTCTGTAAGCATCTTTATGACTGCAACTATGACAGTTCACTAATAAAACAATCGATTATATAGATGCATGTATTGGTGCTCCCACGTTTTGCCTTGCACTTGTGGGTCAACTAATTATATAAGGGGCACTAGCTCTTATTTCTCCCTAGTATGAGATGAAAGCAAGTTCTTTGGAGCTTTTTTTTCATTTTACAAGAACATGCTCTCACATTCTGCATCCAGAACCCCAAGTTCATAGAACAATGAAAGGTTATTCTTATATTGTGTAGGAAAATTATCCTTTTTACATCCTGCCAGCATATTTCTGTGAAGAGATATGTATCCTCAGCTTTGTGTAAGTATAAATGAGGATATTAACTCCCTGCCTCATAAGCCAGTCCTGCACTGAGGTGGCAAAGCATGTCAATGCTCCGTAAAATACCATCATGGGGAAGAATAAACTCTGCCCTATAATAATAACCAGCATACAACTGAAACTGATACGAACTAGGAGATGATAGGCTTAGGAAAGAAAACTGGTTGCAGTATACTACTGCTAGGATAAATGACAGGTGTATGAACTTAACAGTACTGAGTTGGTGGGAGTGAAAAATATGCTGTTTCCCTCAGCTTCCTGAGTGGAAGTGCTCTGGGTTGAAAACAACTCTTATTTCCCTTGAGCCCCTCTGGGGATGCTGCTACCCCCCTAATGATGGACTTATGTTTCCCAGTGACATGGTGGTTATCCAGTGGATTCATACAGGGCAGAGGATGGTCACAGCCACCCTGCGCTCCTGATGAATCACTCCCTGTTTAAAGATGCATGACTAGAGACCAAAAATACTTGACAGAAACCTCCAGGCTGGAACTGAGCAGGTGAAAGGTATTGCACAAGGGACATCTCGTTTCTCTATGATAAAAAGTTTTTCCCCCCAATTTTTTTGTCCTCATTATTCTGGAAAGTGAAGAGAAGGGGGCACAAAGTAATAACAAGAAGCAGTATCTCCATCTACTTAAGCAAATTCACTACACTCAAAAATCTGTCACAGTTACTACCGTGTTGGTTTCTGTGCCATTCAAAAGACCTTTCATGTCTTTTACCACCCTCCAGCTTCATGCTCAGCACTTCTAACATCTCTAATATTTTATCTGATACTGAGTTTGTCATTTGCACCTACAATTTCCTTCATTTCCTCCTTGGCTCCACTCATTGCTCACTGTCTGCCAAGGTGAAAGTGGAAGACACAGCCATCTTTGTTTCACTGTTTTCTTTATTGTTGCTGTTCCTGGTGATTCCTAGCTCCTGTATGAATAAAATAATACCTTTTTTGGATAGTTGTCTTATTGTGTTTTGCTTTGTGCATCAAATCTCATCACATTTTGTTTTCATTGCTAGTGTCCCATGTTGGGACTCTTGGAAATATCTCCTTAGCCCTACTATCAAAGATGACCTTTTCAAAGATATTTCTACACAGTCAGGTCCCAGTTTCACCAGGACAAAGGATATTTCCTTTGAGAGCCCTAGCATAGGAAATAACCACAATCCATCCATAGCCCTTTCACAGAGCCGGTTATCTTGAAGACACTTCACAAAACAGGAATTATGATTCCCACTGACCAAGAAAGAGAACAAGACAAAAAATATAAAGGTAACTGCTGCAGTAAGCCAGATGATCACAGGATGAAGTTTTCCTGTTATCCCAGTGCTCAAACAACCAAAATATCTACACTGAAAAATAATGCAGAATTTAGTGCTTGTCACCCCCATTTACATCAGAAGGCTAAAAGAAAATTCCTCACTGATTTTTAATCCTTTTGCAATTGACTAGAAATGCTTGTAGCAGGTAGATGTCCGGTGCTTCATGGGAGTTGTATTTTGGTCCAGAGACCATCCCTGTGGAATTACTGGGATACAAAGCATTTGAAATCAGGAATCAGTGAGGTTCCACAGGTGGAGAAAGCACAGCTGGAATGGATGAGAAGCAAATCCTCCCACATTCAGCTATCTAAATTAAGTGTAATCACAAACATGGAAAAGCATTGTTATTCAAACATAGAATGTCACCATTGCCAAGTAAGGATCTTCAGATAGATCCTTAGAGATCCTACAGAGGATTGTGGCCTCCCATAGAGACCACAATAAAGGAGGTCCAGCCCAGATTCTCAAAGGTTGATTACTTCTTTTTTTTCATTTCTTTAAAAACCTCTGGAAAATCTCCTTTGGGGGCAGAAGTATGGAACAACCCTTTTATTTAAAAAGACCGTTTTCTGCATTGGACTTCTCTCTGCCAAAATCAGGGCTCAAATAGTGCATGAAAGAGCAAAAAATCCTAGGTCAACGTTTCTCTCTGAATATTCTCCTGCAGTCTATAGCCAAATTCTGCTACTCAAATTCAGATCTCCCTTTGTGAGCATGGATTAATCTCATAAACTAAAAGGCAGCCTACAGCAGTATTTGCCCACAAGACAGAAGCCCACCTTATGCTACTTATTGGAAGAGAGAAAGAATTATTTTTAATTCATAGAACTCACTATGGAAAAGCAGATATATCTCAGTTAGCAGAGACCGGTGCCTGCATATTAAAAATACATTAAGATCAATAAATGGATAACTGAAACATCTATTAAAACATTTCCACCTAATATAAAAGACATGCATAGCTGTATAATTGAAATATATTTTCTGTCCATACTACTATGAGATAAAGAATTTCAATGAAAATATAAAGCACAGAATGATATTGCTCACTGTTAATTATCCAGCAAATAGGATTATTATTTTCTTTTTAAGTGATTTTTGTGTGAGTGTGCACTAGTATATGACTTCAGATTTACAGCTGGAGGATGAAAATGTCTATCAATCTACCACCTGGAAAATAGATGGAAGAAGGGAGGGCAGGTTTCTCTCAGTACCAGCGCTCTTCACTCTTGTTGGGAAGGGACCTGCTTTTTAGGACTACCAGCAAAATTTTATCTCTGTGACTTTTCCCATCATTAGTCTCCTTATCTTCTCATCCTTACCTCCATGATCCTTCCCATGCTTTAGTCTCTGAGGCATTAACGTGAGCATTTTCTTACTGTCCAGAAACTGGAGCACAGTACCATTTTAAGCATATCATGAAGCAGATTTGTGATCAGTGCTGGCATAATCAGAGAAATAGAAACATAAGGTTTCCTGAGCTAAAATTAGAATTGTACATGATTAAGCAGACAGCCTTTTGTACTATATATAGTGCATAGAGACTAAGTGTAAAGGAAAATATTTAGTAAACTAACATTTTGGGGTATTTTAGATATGAATGTAAATGTAATGCATGCTTTGAAAGTGTTTCACATTCTTGGAACTGGGCTCATACAGAGACATATTTCTGATGTATAAGCTTTAGACTCCAGCTCTGCTTCTAAGCTTTGTGGTAGGAACCTGCCTCTAAGCATGCTCAAGGCCCAGACAGAACCACAGAATAACTTCCAAGAGTCAAACTTAATACCAAAAAGACACAATTTTCTATATTTTTGCGAGCACCACTTATCTTCAGAGACGGATCTCTATTTCTGAGGAGACTGGTGGGATACCCTGTGAAAAAGGACAAAGAGAAGGGTGCACAGCTTTGGGGAACTCTGATATAATCAATACCTTAATTTCCTTTTCTTTGCAGTCAAGAAGGTTGGTAAAATACAGTATGGCTTACCAGAAGCTGTCAGCTTTTCACTGTATCACTCCAGAAAATATGAGGATTAAGGCTAAGAAGGCTACTTTTGGATCTATCCCCAAAACGTCACCAGAGGTGCCAGGACATGAGGGGCAAGGCTCAGGGTGGATATGCATTACACAAAAAGCTTAGCAGCAAGAGACCTGGGGTGAGTGATCAAAGGGAATCCTTCTTGGCTCTGCTGTAACTGTCCTGGGTGCCCTGGGGAAGCTCTGCAAAGCTGGTCCTTGGCTTTATGGAGAAAAGCCACCTTAGAGGAAAGTCACCTTCCAAAACATGGGGCTGCCACACAGCCATCATAAGCTGCCTGCTGGGAGGAGAAATCATGTTTGCTTCTTTGATTTTGGTGGCCAAAGTGAAAGAAAAAAAGCAAGAAAAAAGAAATCAATTTGGCTTTGGGAAGATTTTGATGAGTCAGAGATGCGCTTGCTGCAGAGACACTGGGAGTGAGTTGAGAATACCCTGTCCTTGAAAAGTAATTGGCTAAAGCTCAGACTTTTAAAATATTTTGGCATTGCTGCACTCCACATTGCAACATCCTACTCCCTGAGGAGCTTCACCCTCACTGAGATGATGTAAATCACATACATTTTAACTGCACAGGGCAGAAGCTCCTGAGTTACCATGCAGCAAAACCAGTAGGTCCCCACAGAAGAGAGCTCCTGGGCAAGGGTCCTGAAACCAGCCATGCTCCTAAGCTGACTATTGCAGCCTTGTTGGTATCTATAGCCTCACTTTTCTCCAGAAAGGGGATGGAAAAAAATTCAAGACCACACCTAAGTGTCACCACTGTCTAATGGGTATTGAGTTACACTGATTCTCAGCTGGAGCCAAATCCAGTCCTCATACCGGGGTCTAGTGAACAAGGTGACCTACCAACCTGCCACACCAAAGTGACTAAATATGCTTGGAAATAGAGAAAAAAATCATTCACATGCACAGACTACAAGGCCTTTCCTTTTTTTTCCCCTTTGAGGTATTACTCAGTGCTATTTGGGTTTTCTTGTTGTTCATAAAGACCATGGTTTTTAGCTTGGGATAGAAGGAGAGCTGGCATTAGCCCATGATGCAGTCAGCTGTGGTGAACGCTCTGCTTATGCTCAGAACATGGTGTTAATGCAGCAAGCCCTGCACTTTCAATTAAACCTCATCAACAGCAAGTTAATACTGTAGCCTCAGTCAATTAGCTGCAGAACTAAAACCACTGTAACTTCCCCGGGAGCACAAGCCGGCAGAGCTCAGCAAGCTCAAGAGACCAGGGTTAAAGAATACCAGTATCTGTGACTTATAGGAAATATTGCTTAGCACTTCCTTAATAACTTTCATTCAGGAAACCTCAGTCCTGGGTAAAATCCCAAGTCCCTGCTCACAGGTGTCCCATTGCTTTTGGAGGGAGCCACCAATGCTCAGAATCCCTAAAATTCAGACAACTGTCACAGCTTGAACATAGATTATAACAACACTGATTTTTTTTTCCGAGAAAAATGGTCTTTTAGTCTAACACATAATTTTGGTTTTGTTTTTTTTTTTTTTTCTCCTCCAAGAGAAAAACAAGCAGAGAGAAACCTAAAGTTCTGGCAATTTATATTGTGAAGATCATAAAAACTGAACATGTTTTCAGGCTTCGTAGTCATAAACTGGGTTTGCAAGAAGAGATATGTTTATTTCTTCTTCAGTTATTTTTTAGGGAAATTAGTTTTCCTCTCACTGCAAAAGACAGGCTTTAACATGCAGGGTTTGGGGAGTTTTATTAATTTTGAAATTTCAGCTTTCTGGTATACCAGAATTTTTACCACTTTATAAGCTGCAGCCGCATCATTGCTGCCATTTACTTCTATGTCTAGGGTCACCATTCTGCTCCTTGATAAATAGGAACATGCAGGAGTCGTATTAGTGAATATGGATTTATGAGAGGGTTTGAGTGACAGATGCTTGCATGTCATGAATATGAAAGCAGTGAGTTTCTAAATACAACAGACAGCATTAGACTTATGGATTTATACTGTATAAGAAATACACAGCCACTAGAGACCTCCTGAAGCAGAGGAATATGTAATGTAAAGTTAGAAATGGAAGTATGTTTTAGAGAAACATAGAGCCTGGAAGAATCTCAGCCACACCAGTTCTTTGATACTGCAGGTAATCGCTTGATAAAAACATCAGGATCTATCTTAAAGCTATTTAGGCTTTTTCCTTTTCTAGTTTCTGCAAGACCACCGCAGAAAGTTGGCTGTAGAAAAATTTTACCCATTTCTTTTTGCGGGAATATTTACTTTTAACTGAAATAGCCTTTCTTCATAATTTTTACCTATTGAGATATAAACTGAGAGCAATGCACTTCAGACATCGTTCTACCAGGCTAAACCTGTCCCCCTAAAAGTTAGCTGTCCTCAGAAAGGAAGAGATGGCAGCACACGGGAAAAGATGCTAAAAGGAACAGGTTGGGACAGGGTGGGAGGTGAAGAATTACTGGGAGGATAACGTGAGGGAGAGGTTTCAGACAAACCCCCAGTCAACATACGGCAGAGAAACACTCTCAGTGTCCTCGTTTCTCTTCCACGGCTGCTCATGTTTCTGCTAGGGAGGTATTTGGCCAACTCCATCTTTAAGTTCTCAGTTTAAGCTATAAATTAGTGACGAGAACAGTGGTCACCAGTAAAGCCTGGAAAGGTGGCCTTCCTTTCTCCTAACAGGACAAACATCTGGGACTGACAGCTTTGGGGAATAAAGCAGGTTTTGAAGACACTATGTTTCATTTCCAGCTGTAGCTCAGTTAAATGCTCAACAGTATGAAAAACAGGGTAAGAAAAGATGCCTGAGCTTATTACCCTGGTTGTTGTCTCAATGTTGAGATATTTATTCCTTTATATTTACCACCTTCCTTTTAAATAAGCTAGTAAGTCCCCCCACACACACACTTCTCTTGGGAGACCATTCCAGAAATTAATGGAAGTCACTGCTAGAGGGTTTTACTTTATATTCTGGCTCTATTTCTCTTGGCTCAATTTCATCCCCTGAAGTCAGTATGGAGAAAAAGATTTACAGATTTTTTTTTTTTAGGGCAGAAAGGACCCAAGCGATTGCCTATAGTGGCATGTGTAACACAAGGCATAGGTCTTCACACAACTTGTTTTGATTCCAAATCCATGAACCAGAGTGCTTTTTGCTTGTGGTTTTGGTCTTTGTTTGTTTTTTTTTGGGGGGGGGGGGTGGGGTGGTTTTTTTTTTTCTTTTTAGGAAAGACAAATCCAATGTTGCATTTAAAACTTCCAATGACAGGAAATCTACTGCAGCCTTTAGCAAGTTGTTCCAGTGGTTAGTTTGCTTACTATTCAAATTTGCACTTCATTTTTAGTTGGAATTTGTCTTCTTTGAACTACCAGTCATTGTTTCACCTTTGTTTGCTACACTGCAGAGCCTTATCAAATTTATTCCTTCTGCCCTTTCCCTTCCCCCTGCAGATATATTTAGACTGCAATCAGGTCACCCTCTAAGCCTTCTTTGATAACTAAATAGAGTCGCTTGAGTCTTTCACAACAAGGCACGTTTCCCAAGCCTGTAAGCATTCATGTGGCTCTTCTCTGAATCCCTTCCAATTCATCAATATCCATCTGAAGTGTAGACACCAGAACCAAATAGTATTCCAGCAGCAATCTCACCAGTGCCAAATGCAGAGTTAATTTAACCTCACTACTCCTACTGAGTTCTCTCACATTTAAACATTCAAAGATTACACTAGCTTTTTGAACCATGTTCAGTGAGTGTGAAGACTAGGACCCCCATGACTTCTTTTCTGCCACTGCCTTCAGAAGTCTTCCATGCTATGTGCATATCCTATATTTTTATTTTTCAGACACATAAACTTAGATTTGGCTCAGCTGCAACACATACTATTTGCTTGATATCTTCAAACTGCCAGATCACTCAGCAATCTGTTCCCTTCCATGCTCCCCCAAGCCTGTGTTATTTATAGCGTTAATCCATAATTACGTTCTAATTTTTATTTCCAAGTTGTTGATATATTTGTTGAATAGTGTAGGTCTGAGCAGATTCTTGTGGGAAACACAGACATTTGACAAAAATTCTCTTTTTGCAATTAGATTTTGAGATCCATTGTTTAACGAGGTTTCAATGCATTCAGTGTGTGCCCCATTGATTTTGTATCACTCTAGCTTACAAATCAGTACATCATGTATCGTTCCAAATGTCTGAGAAGTCTATTATATCAACAATATTACATTGATAAAACAGACATGAAATTTCATTTTGAAAAATAGTATCAATTCAGTTAAACAAGACCCTTTTTCATAAAAACATGTTGATTGGCATTTGTTATTTCCCCTCATTAACTCTTTTATTACTAGAGTCATGTCTCAGACATGCCTTTATTTTGCCCAGAACTGATGGTGGGCTGACAAACTTGTAATTACCTAAATCATCCTCTTTTCTTTTTTCAAATATTGGTATTGTGGTGATTTTGTTCAAGTTCCCTGGGATACGCTCTGCCTTCCTAGAATCAATCAGTATTAATGGTCATTAACCACCACTTTTTCTTAGCTGCAAGCTATCTGTATCTGCTGATTTTAAAAATTCTGTTTGACACTATCCTAGAATTTTGTTCAAGTTGAAATTATTTCTTCATTGTGATCATCATCTGATGTTAATATTCATTGACTCTGAGACCTGGAATAGAAAACCTTACTAAACTTTATTCCAATATTATTGAGAAGTCCCAGTAATGAAACAATGCTATTGTTATGTTTCTCATGTTTTTTACATACTTTAAAAAATATTAAAATGTGTTTTCTTTACATCTGTTGACTACAAATTTCTAGGTGTCTTTTTGCTTCCATTTGTCGCTCATAAATATATACATACATATATGTACAAGCACACACACATTCAGATTTGGCTATGTTCCTTTTCATTCTAAGCATTTGGGGGCTTTTTTAAGCAACATAGTGTTCTCCTCATAGTATGTTATTGCGACTTTTTGGCATTTAGTAAAATGTTCATAAACAAGTCCCAATTATTTTTTACATTTTTCCATTTAAATGCTTTCTCCCTGCATATTTAGCTCATAATTGTTACTGTTACTGAGAATCTGACCTTTTTAAAGCACAAGGTATAAATATAAATTATTTTGAATTTATTCTGTTTGCATTGAAGACATGATCATGTACACCTCACTCACGGTTCTCAGATCAGTTTCTCTTTGACTGGGAATATAAAGCATAATACAAAATTCCTCAGTGTTGAATGCAATATAATTATTGTGTGCTACAAAGGATATTTTAGTACTATCTGTTAAACTTTGAACGTGCCGGTCTCCCTATAACAATTTCCACCCCATATGCCTTACAGAGGGATCTTTAACAAAGTGTTTACATTGTTCTCTTGTGCTTTGGTGATTGGTAGTTGATAGCAGCAACAAATATCCATCTTATTCTTTGAGTATTTAATATGATCTGTAAATGTAGAAGATCATTCTCAAAGCTGTCAATGGCACAGATGATGATATTCTTGAGAAAGTCAACTTTGCCAATTTGAGCCTTCTTAAACTGGTTATAAACAGTGATTTTCATAATTTCAGCATGTAAACATTCTTACTAGACTAGAGTAATACCCATCAAAACAAATTTGGGTTCATAAATTAAAAATTACATTTGTTTGTTACCAAAGTTCCCAGTACTGGAGTATGGATAATTACACGGTAGTCTTTTTAATTCTTTTTGTGTTTAATTTACTATTTTCTTAATATCTTAATTTTGTGCCAAAACAATGCATCTTTGATCCTTTCCCTCCTTCCTATGTTGTTTCTTCAGTCTGTTCCTGATCAGCCCAACCAGCATGACGACCTTCAGAAGATTGTTTCCCCATTTACTGAGATAGAAGGAGATGCTGCAAAATTGATGGCTGCTACAAAAAAAAGCACAGTGCAAGTTTTACATAACTTCCTAACCAGCTAGCAATCTCTTTCCAAAATCTTCTCCTTTCTGTTTTCCGTCCTTTGAAACCTAGGAAGAAGACTTATCATTCTTTCTTCTCTGGTGCCACTACTGTGAGATCTACGAGTCACCTAAAACACAGAGTACTCTGCAAATGACCCCCCCAAAAGGCCAATGCCCAGTGCTTGTCCATTGACTTTGAAGCCTAAGCAGTTCTGCTTCACTCAGCTCTGGGAACTTCATACTCCATCATGTGGAAGTCTTTCATATCTCATCTAGGATAAATTCCTAAAAACTATTGACTTGGATTAAGATTTTTTCACAATTGAGCTTGCCGGTTTGGCTGATCAGGCCTTTGGAGGTTTTCCAGCAATTCTCCACTCTAGTCTACCCACTGGAAAACAGCAACATTTTTGAGAAAAAAGTAGAAAGGAGCAATAAGGGGACCATGAGGATACAACACGCAAGGAAAGCAGTGTGAGGAAAATCTCAAGCCACTCAGACTCAGGCAATAATGGGACTACCACATAAGGCAGCCCTGAATCAGTAGCAAATTCCTTTTTTAATTCCTAACACTATCTGTCCTGAAATGTGTCTTTTGATGTTTGTTTCAGTAATCCCTGTGGATTTGGCCAATTCTTAGGTTGTTAACTTCAAATTGATATTTAATCCATTTAAATATCCATTTCTAGCCATGTTAACTTACCCATCAATGGTTCAGTTTCGAATGAGTCTTGCAAAGAAAATGAGAGAGAAAGAAATGAGAAATATTCATGCTACATTGTTCCAATCCCTTCTGTTTTTTATTATCTTAAAAGAAAAACCTCCTTCTCTACTCTTTTTCACCTGAGATTTTTTGCCTTTGAGGATCTGGGATTTTTCAAAAGGCTAAAAAATATCAAGAGGTTCCAAGCAGTAGTGAATGACACAAAGTTTTTTTCTTAAACACTTTAACAATGGGGACTATATGTGTGTGGGGCTGTACATGTCCATGTACATATGTAAAAGGGCGGCATATGCCTTAATATAGTAAATTCTTTGTTAAGTATACTGTATACTAGAGAAAAAAATATTTACATGTATGCAAACAGAAATGTGTGTGCACAAATCTGTGGTGGCATCATCTTATATAGCATGAAAAAAAACTTGAACTAACTCAAGACCTAGAAGTACAACACTCAACAGCAAAAGCCAGACATTGAACCCAGCATTATAAGGACTGGTAATCCCAGAGAGCAGGTCTTATACACACTGTCAGTGAGTTACATAAATGTGGTTACATAAATGTGTGAAAGAGAATGTATTTCTGTATGAGTTCAGATTTTCTCATACAAAGGCTTAGTGATTATTTGGGAAATACTAAAATTCTGTCCTAGATATTGGCAAGAAAAAGATTGATTTTTCTAAATATCAGTAGACAAAGTCAGGCTGATGTCCTAATAAGGCTGGAACAGCTACAGTGAATGGATACCTTTTTTTTGCTGCATAAAGAACGAGGAGCTGTGGGTAGATAAGAAATAGTACTTACCCTCACTAAAAATTGGGAATTATAAAATGTATCTTATTCCCTGAAGCTGGAGAGGATACAGATTTTTTGCTGAAGGCTTGGTTGAAACAAAACCCACTTTATACTTCTGCGGCACTTTGTTGAATGAAATGCAGCTGTAATTCTGGAGGAGAAGCTAGGCCAGATAAAGTGACATGTGAAAGAGGACCAGACTGCCTACGTTACCCAAGTCAGTCAGTTTCCCCAGGCTATGCCTGCATTTGTGCTTCACACTTTTGAAGTTAGTTCTTACAGTTGTGGTAACCAGACAGCCACCTAGTGCCAGGTACAGTTTTGCAAACTCAAGTCTCTTGATATTAGAAATGCTCCTGAGACTCCCAGACCTGCTCATAGCAGGGAGACAGACGCTGACTCCTCCTAAATCATATCTGTCCCTTCTGCAAGTTGTATAACTTCTGGGTTGATGAATTTTAACATGTTCTCTGCGATGTGCAATGATCTCTTTCTTTCAGTTTTAGTTTCCTTTATTGCTTCTGGGCTGAGGGTAATTTTTATTAATGCATCAGCAGTGTCTCTCCTTAGGATGGTAAGCAGAGGTATAGAGGTACATGTGGATAGTTATGTTTCTTTATAAAAAATGGGAATAGAAGATGTATCTTTGAATTGTAAGTGTACAAAATTGCTTGATGGTTATTGTATCCTGGAATTCTGCTCTCAAGTCCTTGCTCCCCCATATTGTCTTGTGTATATCAGTGAAGTTACTTGCGGCACAAGGACCCCAGGTGAGTCTCAACTGTAAGATTAAAATCCCAATCTGAGTTCCAGCTAAATTGCAGAGCATGAAAACCTCTAGTGCAGAACTAGAGGGTTTGATTCATCGCACTATGAAGTCACAAACCAAAAGAGGCGTTCGGATTCTGCATTCAAGGTTTTGTGCAGTTTCTGCACCAGGAGGTCTATTGCCGGGGTGCTGTTCAAACAGACAGTTCCTAAGCTTCACAATCTAAATGGACAAGGTCAGCAAAAATGTTCTTGCCATTGCCATTTTACAGAATTAAGGCATAAAGGTTTTAAATGAGTTGCTGAGCACCCTATGAGGTATCTACATCAGACTCAGGAACTGAGCACTGACCTGTTGCCCTTAGTCGCAAAAGCATTTATAAAAGCCTTTCTAACGGCCATTCTGAAACAAACTTACTGTGTGGTGATTCACCATAAAAATGCCCATTAAGGTATGATCAAATGCTCAGTCAACCCATAACTGCAATAATCTTTCAGGTGGCCCAGACCCACTGCTCAGATAGTCCTTTGTTGTTCATTCTAATTCCATCTCCTGTGTTGTTTTTAGCCCACTACTGGCTCTCATTTCCATTTCATTAAAACAAGTCAACATCTGATTTACTACAGCTATCATTCTGCAGGGGCTTGAGGTTTTAAATGAGAATTCAGAATTTCAGATTCTAGCTAGCGACACAGGAAATGCAGAGAAGGAATCCCTGTCTATATAGCTGTTGAAGAGATGGCCCTGGGGTTGATTATCTCTTCGCAATCCCTGACTATAGACATGCCACTCTTTTGTGTCACATGCAGCCCAGAAGTGTAAGGCATGAAGCGGGGAAGGCAGGGAGGTCAGGGGAAGGAAGGTGTTTCCACTGAATGATGAGAGGACACCGTAGCAGCAGGACAAGACTCTAGAATAATAATAATTAAAAAAGAGCAAGCTAAAAGACAGGCAGGCAAGTTCCAGAATTATTTACTGTCCAGGAAGAGAGAGGATTTTTTAGGCAGCAGAGCAGAACAGCCTGACTAAATTATAACCTTAGCCCCCAGCAGCAATCAAAGAACTAAAGAGGAAAAAAGGAACCCAGGGGGGAAGGAAGGAATGTGAAAGAAATGGAAATTCAAAAAGAGCCTCTATCAACATGGGAAAGAAAGCGAGGAACTTAAGGAGTGAAATCAGAAGACAGAAACAAGGTGGAGGAAAATGGGAAATAGATCAAAAAATAACGAGCCTTGGATATATTCAAATGAAGGGTATTTTTGTAAAAATTCTCAGAAATATTCACATTGTGCACAATATGAAGCTGTACTGGCCATATGAACTGGAATCACAAAAGGGAAATTACTACTGAAAGCTTTTATTTTACACATGGTGCTTATTCAAACAAAATCATCTTCACACCAATCAGCTCTTTGGTGATTCAGCAAGAGATTTCCATAGCCGGTCTAGGATTTGAATAGACAAATATGTTCCAGCAAATAAAACAGAAAAAACAGGAGTTGAAAATGGAGAAAACATGCAGTGGAAATAAAAACCCTAGTCACCTGCAAAATCTGTGTGAAATTCCTTTCTCATCTGACTAGTTAAAAAGAGGTGTGGAGTTTAATATTGGCTTAAACTGAACCTTCACTAAATGACACTGTATGTACACACTATGAATGATCCCTTACGAAAAGCTTTCAAGGAAAAGGTCCTTGAAAGGACCTTTTAAAGGAAAAGGTTCCTACTCACCCCCACATTATAAATGGTTTAGTAATAGTAAAAACAACTCATAATAAGCAGCAATTGCCTAAAATGTTTCTGAAAGGGATGTGGTGAGCTTACGGAAATACATATGCTTACTGACAGCATAAATCATCAACTGTAATGGTCTCTTTGGCCTTAAAATACTCAAGAGGTATCTTAACAGGTACATGCATAATATGAACTGAATGTCATTTAGGAGGTTGGAGACTGTGTCTAACAGATACTTTGTTCTATCAGCATTAGTTGGTTAATTTTTTTAAACCATATTTATAGAGACCTGACTCTTTTATGGTTAGTAGATTCAGACCAAAGTCCTGCTAATCAAACCATCTGGCTATGGCAAACACATAGCTTTGTGAAGCTATTGCTACCATGGAAGAGAAATTTCAAATACTACAAAGCATGTGCTCTGTAACCAACTCTGTGCTCTCCTACCACTCACTCATTTTTTTTAAAGAAAGCAACCACAAGTTCCTCTAAAGAAGTCCTACAAAGTAGGGTCCATCATGAGAAGCCGTGAAATCTTGCCATTTCCAAGAAAAAATGTTCTTAGACTCTCCCTCACAGTTCTGCTTCTGCACACCCAGAGATGGCACTAGAAAATGTCAAATATTGCAAGTAGATCCATATAAGAAAGGTATGTGTCCAGGGGCAAACTAACACCTGATGTATGTGACAAGCGGTCTCTCCTGGGATCTCCACCAGACCTCTGGAACCATTAATGACCTCTGAAGAATCCACACCATTTTTTACAGAAGACTCCACTGGTGAAAGGGATGAATGGTCCCTCAGGGACTCTTTATGTTATTTTATTTATTTTTCACACCACAAAAAATGGATCCAATGCAGATCCCCTCTGGATGCATGTACAAGAATGATAAAACATCAATTAACAAGACACAAAATTGACTAAGAACCAGCTCAAATAAATTCCCTCACACCTGCAAAATGAAATTCAATCTTCTCAAACTCCTGGCCTCCAGCAAAAGCCTGAATGAGTAGATAAGGTTTACAATATGTCAAGGAAGCTTAAAAAATAACTTTGTTAGATCAATAGAATGAGAAAGAAAATCCCAGGACTGAAGACACCTACTTGGAAGGATTAGTGTATGCAGTGGAACCGTTACAGAAAGTACTGGAAAGGGTATCAAGCTCTTTCATGGTAACTCATGAGACTTGTAGCTGAAATGCCTCAAATGCCTTTGTAAATGAAGCATCTTGAGGATAATGCATTTTCTATGATGCACCATTAGTGCTTCTCTGGAAAGGAAATGATTCATCAGGTGCTCATGAGAGTAGGAGAAGCTACCAGAGATGCAGCAAGTGATGGATACGCACCCTGGAGAAGAGAAGTCAGGTTGGAGGCTCTGCACTCAGGACAGCACAGTTTCCTGGTTTAACTAAGACTTTGAACTTTAAATGTTTTGACCAAAAGATTACATTTTCCCAACTTAGCAGACACATTTTCTGACATGAATGCAGCATTTAATTGAAAATGGAGTTTTTAGTTAAAAAATGTCTTTTTTTCCAGTTTTTACAGAAATTGTTCAACCAGCTATATAGCTGCTATACAGCATTTGCAATACAAATAAAAAGGGCAAGGGCTTGTGCTTCAGCTCCAGATCTCAGCAGGGCTGATACAGAAAATACAGGAAATATCTCCACTGCTAGGAAAGTCAATAGTAAAGATGCAGACTTCAAAAGAAATCAATAGTATGACAACACCCCTGCAGAACGGACCTGACGGTTAGAAGTGATACCTCTTTGCCTGCTGACATACATGGTATTTTTAATCTAATGATTTCAGCAACAAGGAATCATGTGTCTCAAAATCATGACATGAGTTTAAAAGGAGGAAAGTTAAAGAAAAATGTGTTTTGCAGTTTGGTGTTTTAGTTTTTTGGGTTGGGTTTTTTTAAGTTTTTTTTTTTTTTAAGAAAGTGCCTTGTAGCTTTTTGCTTACAGCTCACACATTCACTTTTCATTGCGACTATGGGGGGTCAAAATCAACTTTTCTTTTTAATGAAAGTTGATGCTAGTCATAATGATATTTCAGAGATTATTGTTAAGAAAAATATCAAAATCAGTGAAGTAAGTTAAGTTTGCAATACTGAATATTTATTACTCCATTCTTTCCTCTTCTACTATTGTCCATTAGAGTACAAGTTCAGGACATTCAATCAAAAAGGCACTTATGAAGCAGTAGTGTTCAACCTTGGAAATGTTTTCATTAGGCTGTTACTATAGCTTATAAAGCTATTTAACCTATTATTTATTCTGCTGCAGTTAGCCTTTTTTTGAATGAGAAGTAAATAGCTCTCATAAGAGCAGAGGTCACCTAAAAAATGACCACTGTAGAGCTGATCACTTTGCAGTGAAATATGTTTGTTCTTGAGCATGCTGCAGGATTGGTGGCAAGAGCTCTGCACCAGTCACTTGCTAATAGCTGTTGTGTTTACTCCCCTCAAACCAGGGGCAAGGAGTACATTTCTTTGATGTTCTGACATACTGCTGGGCAAGAACAACAGAGCAGGATCAGGTCAGTGTGCATTAACTTTCCTTCATCCCCTGTGGTTAAATTCAATATCTAGTACCTATACCCAAATCCTGCCCTCCAGAAAATATTTGAAAGGACGCAGGCCGTTTCTGATTCCTGGAACTGCTACCTATGGCGGATGAAGGGATGAAGAAATGCTGACACCGGGGAGAGAGATCTACAAAGCTGTTGTGAAAGCCGGTTAGGACAAACCTTGGTAACAAGGGGCTACCAAGGGATCATAGGATGCCCTGTGTGGCCTTCACTGTGGATTCACTATAGTGAAGGATGACATCTGGTAGAGTCAAGGGGCACGGGGTTGTGGTTAGGGACCTCCCTCTCTTCCATCCCCTCAGTGGGCAAGTGGCCTGGGGCCACTAAGGCTGGGATGGCTCCACTATGGGCTGACTATGAGGCTTCAGCTTCATCTTTCTAAACCTCGACATCCTCCTTCTCTCTGGAAGTTTCTTTTAAGGTGTGTAAAAAGCTTGGCATAATGATATCCATCTCAAGCTACCATAATGACCTACAGGTATACCACATCCTGCCTGGTCTTAAAACTTCAAGTGACTGACTAAACGATACTTGGTATACTTAGTGTATTTCAAAACCGTAGCAACCCTTCCTGTCAGATAGTTTTTTCTAAAGCCTAACCTGGATCTCTCCCTCTCTCTGCAATGTAAGCCCACAGCTCCTTGTCCTGTCCACAGCAGACACACCGATCAAACCCCTTTCTCTCTGCAAGGTGCTCTCAGATGTCCCTCAAGGCTTGCGTCTTCCCCACGCTAGTATTTCCATGCTGCTTCTGAAGCCACTAAACAAAACCACCCCACCTAATGTCAGGAACTAGCAGTCTGGGCTACCCTTACAGAGACCTGATGGGTCAGTTGGTTGAGCTGGGCAGAGACCCAAAGGCTTACTTTAATGTATGGGATGTATTTTCTGGTGACTGATTGCTTCCTCAATAAATTAGGCAAACGCTTCTCCACTGAAACCAATGACTTATTGAGGAGCCCTTAAAACAGTAAATCCATACCTCTGTCATTTTTCTGGACAGTAATGGTACTGCTGTAGTCACAGCAAAATATAGAGCTGCCCTTTGCATTGATGACATCCTCTTTTAAAGCAGAAGTTACAGTTGCTAAAGCAGCACTTTTGTGGACACAGTAGAAAATCATTATTCTCGGTGTCTTCTCAGTCATTATTACGGATGAGAACATCAAGCCAAGCTTGAGGGATGTAAGCATTCAAGAGTTCAGAATACTGTAGAGGTCATATATGAATAATGCTGCATTTCCTGAGGGCTTTTAAGTCTAAACCTTTTCGGTTCTCAGAAGAACACTAGGGGTCAGTTATTTATGTGTGGGTTCCCAAACGCTTTCATTTTTGTGTTGTCAGGCACATTAGAAACTAAAAATGTCCACAGAAATCCCACAGTCTAACAAAAAACAAAGCGCCATCTTGGGCAGCTGTGAGACACTGAAAGAGTTAATGTCTCAAACATTGTGGTGGGGCAAGTTCTGCTTAACAACCAACTCTACATAACAAGGAACGCTGCACAGCAAGGAACCACAGGTGAAAAGAAGGAGGTCAGTGCACAGCTCCCTGTTCTGATATGCTGAGCAGGGCAGCTCACCATGCATGGCCAAAGATCAAATGGTCATGTCTGTAGGGAAGAAGTTACTCCCCAAACAATTCCCAAGCCCACCGACCCATTTCCTGAAGGTTCTGAAAGCACAAACTGCTCATGACACCTAATTAGCCTAATGAGTGCCCCCCTGAAGCAGGGGCAAAGATGATAAAAGGACACAAACTGAAGCCCCACATGTGGATGCCCACTGGAACTGGACCTTTGGCTGGACCCAAGACTGGTGAAATCTTTCTCTTTTCTTTTTCTCTCTCTTTCTCTCTTTATTTTCATAATCCCTACACCTCATCCCTTTAAGACATAAACCTTTGATCAAGTTTGGGACTAGGAGCGGATCCAGCCGCCCCTGGGCCCTTCTCTGAGGACGAGTCTAGAAAGCAAGGGGGTCTGCTCCGAACATCCTGACCCAACGGGAGGGATCTCCTTCTTCCCGGAATTGATGTATATGGTTACCACAGGTTACACGGGTTACTGAGGTAGTTTCACGCCAGTTCCTGTTGTGAGAAACCATGCCACCTACTGTTATGCCTCCCAAGTTCAGGTTGCTTCTGCCATGAGTAAAATGTTTAACTGATCATTTGGTGTCGTTTCACCTTAATTTAGACCGAGGGAATTCCGAACTCAACGCGACTCCCTGGTCTGTCCAGCCCGGGTTGTGACAGCAGCAAAGAAATGTGAGAGGTAACCACCAGAGACAGCTGAAAAATCATCTTGTTGCCACATCAAACAGGTGAAAAACTGCATTAAACAATCTCAGGGAGCATGCTTTTCTCCCTATAACCTTCAAGCTATAGGTTTAAACAACTTAATCCAGTACTGTAAGAGAAGAATAACAGAAAAAGTATCCCAAAGGTCCTCTCTTCTCTAATAATTTTTCTTCCTCTTATCTCCCATGGTCTTTACTCTTTCCTCCAATAGTTCCCTACCTCTGTGTCTGCCTTAGCTTAGGTTGCATAAAGACTTTTTGAATCCTAATAAAGTGGTGTAGTTTGTCAGAAGTTCAGTGTACACACATGAAAAATATATAAAATTGCATTAAATTATGATACAGTACCCTCATGTTCCCTTCAAGGACCAATTTGTGGACCCTAACCAAGAACAGCATCCTTTTGTGCCAGGCACTGCACGGATATATCAGAAAATACAGACCCTATAGCAAAACTTTAAAAATCCTTGGAGAAGCACACAGTCCGGCACCTCTACCTTCAGAAGATAATTATTTTACCTTGAAAGAGGCACTAAGGTGTCTTTATATTTATGAGAAAAAAAAAATAATCAAAGGGAAATACAATCAAGAGTAGAACAATTTTCTATTATTCTTATGGCTAGAAAATAAACTGAATGACTTTGAGTGCAGTTCGGTTCTCACGAGAGACACCAGTCTACTTGACTGACAGAGAAAATGAAATCCTTTAATTCCCCTTTCCCTCAGAGAGGGAACATGGAAGAGAGCAAGCAATGGAAAATGAGAGCATGTACAAAGCACGCTCTGACACCTGAAGTGTCCAGTCAGTCACGGACCAGCATCCCTCCAGCATGACCTGAAGGGACTCCATCTGGTATCTGTGTTTCTACACACATTCAGCCCAAGCCTGCCCACCAAGATGGCTAATTACTACTCTGATATTAAACCTGTAGGTGCCTAATGAAATAAAGCCTCAGCTGAGGTCACCAGTTCTTGCCACTGCTGAATAAAGCAGGGAGAAGTCACTTGCATCCCTCTGTCCCTACTGATTTGAGCTGGATTCAAACCAGGACCTACAGGAAAGGTGAAAGGCACCTGGAGCTGTTATGAATCTGCATTTCTGAGAGCCTTGATTAAGTAACCTAGAAGCTCCGGTGATTGCTCCTCTGT
This sequence comes from Buteo buteo, assembly GCF_964188355.1. Lineage (NCBI taxonomy): Eukaryota > Metazoa > Chordata > Aves > Accipitriformes > Accipitridae > Buteo > Buteo buteo. Next base: position 57,825,777 of record NC_134174.1, read on the forward strand.
ACGTGCCAGCGAGGTCAAATGAGGCAGGATTTCTAAGCACTCCCCCTATACCTTTGTGCTAAAGTAGGCACAATTCTCTTTCTTCCTGGTGGTGGTTTTACCAAGCAAAATGCTCTCAGTTGGCACCAAAGTGATGTCCTGTTCATCTTCAAATTGAAAGCCACTATGTGAAGGGCCTGCTCCAAGCTGGACACAGGTGAAGTCTACTGTAATAACTGGTCAGATCCCAGAATTAAACAGGATTCAAGCAGATCCTTAGGGAGGCAGGAAAATCAGGGGCCAGGAAGGTCACAGAAGAAATGGTCTTGGTGATTTGAGAGATATGGACCTTCCCTCGAGGCAATAGCCCTTCAGCTGATATTAGCACACATGATTCTGCCTGGAAACAAGAATAAAACCATGTACCTTAGTCCATATTGTCAACATACGTTGAAGTGCCTGAGAATAGATATCAAGCTATTAGTTGGTATAGGTGGGAAAACTGAGGCACAAAGACACTGAACTAGAGCTAGAAATTGAAAACGGGTTTTCTGAATTCAAGAATAAGCTGCAGATTTCCTCCTATGTCTAAAAGGTCCCAGAGGCACAGAACAAATGCACTAGAGCAAGTACTACTGCTGTTGAAGACAAACTCAAATGAGGAAGTTGTTCTGCTGCTTCCATCTCTTGCCTTTGAAATTTCATCTGGGTACACTACCCTTCTTCACTTCCCATTTGAAATAGTTGCCTTCTGTTGTTATGTGCTGCCTTTTCTTTTCTGGAAATTCCCTACTTATTCTAGTTTTTTAATGGTGAGTTAACTCACGAACCTGAGCTGAATGTAGTGCTAAGTGGGTCAGCCCCCTTCTCTGTTAGTAATTTATAATATATTACCTGGTCACTGCAGCTTGATGCTTACTGAGGGTCTGACCCACATTATCTAGAATGAATGTTTCATCTTCTCAAGCAGTGGCAGCTTCAACAAAATACCCCCCAATCTACCCAGCAAAACTGATCTTGTGACTCAACATCTGTGGGAACAGAAGTCACAATACAAATGTCAGGGATTGCATAATAATCAATAGTTCTGTGGTGAATTTCCATGAAGCAACAACGTCAGATATTTTTAGCAATTACAACTAACTCTGAATTCCTACCACATGCATAGTTGAAATACATCTGTTTGCACTATGATGTGAAGTTAATCTCATCATTAATAATTCCTCTCATATTTATCTTAATATTGTTAATTACATGGGACTTGCTGGGTGTGAGTACAAAAGCATATGTAATTTGTCTTTTTTCCAAGAATTTCCAGTGCAATTTACCATTAATTATTTGCTGCTTAATACAACAACCTCCCCCAAAGAATAATTCCAGCATTATTATGGCATCTTAGAATAGTTGCTAAGGCTTTTTATTCTGCATAATATGTCATTACCAAGAAGGGTGAAAAAAACCCCTACAGCCATTCTTACATTCTAAATGGTATGCTAATAGACAGCAAAATTTGGATAATTTAACAAGATAAAGGCTGTCCTTGAACTTTACTTATTAATGATAGATCCTATCTTAATTTTAATGATTTATGAGCATGCTTATATAGCATATTCTCTAGTGTGGGCCTTATCCAGTGCCTATTTGAGGCTTTGGATAGATTTTCTTTGGCTTTAATGTCCTTTTAATAGGCACTTTATGACCTGAGTGTTAAAAAGGAACATATTCTGGCCAGAAGCTGTTTGGTATTGCACAGAGCGTTTAGCAAATTTCTGGAGGGAGTAGTCCAGCTTAATGTGGAGGAAGAGCAGGTTGTATAATGTAAATAGTGCTAATCTTTGAGGTGTATAAGATATAAAGAAGACTGAGGTGTTTGTAGATTATAGATGCAGCCATTGCATGATAAAACTGTGGTGCATGTGATCGTAACTTAATTCAGTTTAGAATGAATGGAAGGATTATCAACAGTAGGTTTATGACAAAAATTTCCAAGGATTAATTTTGAAAAATCATGTCTAAATCATAAAGTAAACTGGGGCACACACTGAGAGTGTACCCCCCTGATGCTCCAGGCAGGGGAGATGATGGAAGATAATTCTGGCTCCTTTCTGATCCCCATGCATGAACTTCCTTCTCACAGAAACCAGCATGTAAAGCACATCATATATGGAGAGACAATGCATGTTCAGGGCACAACCCAATTTGGATAGAAGTCATTGAAATCAAAAGCATTCTTGGGTCTAAAAATACAGATAAATGAGGTATATTGGGAGCGCAGGACCTTGTCCTTGGAAAACTCACAGAATGTCTTTAACTCATACATGTTTAACTGTCTTCAATCGCCAGCCCAAGCAAGGAGAAAAAGCCTTCCACACACCTAGGGTTTTTACACCACCCCCACCACCACCCCACCCCCCCCGCCCCAAAACTCATTGAGCAGACACTAACCCAGGGAAAAGCCCCTTGTTTCTCTCTGAATCTGTCCATTGAGATCCAGCTTCAGTCGCAGACAAATATCCTGAACAAAGGAAGAAAGGAGCTTTCCAGCATCACCAAAACCAGCCCAGAGAAACTGCAGCCCTACCAAAAATCCAACCAAGAATTAACTAACTGGTGCGCAGGATCACAACACCATCACATACAACAGAGCAAGATCATTTGCCCATTAGCTCTGTTCTCAGCTCCCCGACCTCTTTTTGCACTGATTCCTCTTCCCCCCATGGAGCAATTGCTAGCAATAATTGTAAGCAGCAATTCAGGAAAACACAAGAGAGTAGCAAGAGAGCTAAGAGTGCTGCTGGGATTCCTTAAATATTCATGAGACATTGATATGGCTCTCAGGTTCCTCCAACTGCAAACACAAAGATCTAACAAACTGACAACCACAATAGGAGATGTCAGTCTGACCTGTGGTACATCGTATCTCAACCATTCTTTTTTCTTTTCTTTTTTTTTTAAACTTTTGTCATAAACCTAACCATAGCTACCTTCAGTCCAAGCGGCAATTTCTATGATTCTAAAATTCAGTGTTGAATTAGTAACCAACGGATTATAAACAAACTCAGAAGGCACCATAATCTCACTTAACCTCAGCATACTATTCATCCAGCCACGTTGCAACTGACTGAAGCTCAGAATTTCAAACATTTGGGTTATTCCCAAAGTTGACCAAAAGGTTGAAGCTCTGAGGTTTTCCAGAAAGCAGAAGTTTCAAACTTCTAGGTAATACCACAATGCCTTTGTAAAAGTGCTTGCAATGGATTGGATTAGACCGTGCTAACTGAATTGCATGTTAGTATATTGTGAAGCTGAAGCACTGCTCCCGAGCCTCTCAGAAATGAAGCACAGAAAAGTTCTGTGCAATCAAGACTTGTCTGTGAAATGTAGCAGCTTAGTCAGACCCCCATTTCCTCATAGAAAACTTTTCCATTAGAAAAATACTTCAGTGGTACCCAGTTGGTCACACAGCAGCAGTTTTTCCAGAATTAAAGGTGGTTCTGATGAGAAAGAGGTAGAGAGGCATATTTAGTCCTGCAAAACCCAGAGCAAGAAGAGCTGGTGATACCATTTTGTTCTGCTTTGGTATTGCCTACTCCAGAGTTTCAAACAGTTTACTCAACAACTTCTACGTAAAAAACAAACAAACAAACACATTAAAAAGAAAAAATAACTGAGAGTCTAAAAACAACTGCATTGTGGAACAAGTATCTTGGAAGCATTGGAAATACAAGAGAATCAGATCCTAGGAGAGGAAGAAACTGAAATGGAACAGGAAGGACTGGACAAACATTTGTATATTTACAGACCTCTATGGCGTATAAGAAACATGAAATACCTTACTTTTACTCAAAGCTAGCTATAAAACTAAATGTGGCCCATAGGCAACTTGTTCCCCCAAAGATGGGAGGGGGAGATCTCTGAATTGTAGTGATACCAAGAAAAAAAAAAACAAACCAAAATCTATCTCCATTTTGTTAAAATGAGGTTGATATTTGTAAATTCTCCAGATGCAGACATCCTGGAACAAAGCCACCAAGCCATCATTGTCTAGAAACTTTTCCATTGTTTCATGTCATGATTTACAGGAAAAGCAATATTGAAGAGATATTGGTGTGATGCTGAAATCATCCTACTTATGAAGCTCAAAAATTTGAGCTAAAGGGGAATTTCCAACAGTGTTGCCACTCTGAAAAGCTTCTGACATTCAGTTGATCTTATGATGTGAAGTTGATTGCTTCTGACTCCATCCATTAAAGGTCACTGGTTTGTATTCCCTCTCTCGCTCACTCTGTCTCACACATGCATGCACACACACTAATATTTTCTCTTATTGTCTGCATATTTTCTGTGGTATAGAGCAAAGCCAGACACCAGCTCAGCATATATCAGAGGATATGACACCATTCCAGAGAAGGATTATGCTGAAATGTTGCTATCACTCAACATTTGTAGCATCTCTGGGTATTTGGTGTTCACTTATCAGGTTTTTCCTTGGGTCCCGCCAAGTCAGTCGCTATACATCTTGCGTCTTCCAAATACATAAGTCATCTGCACTCTGTCGAGGACTTCTCAGAGTTACTTTTCCTATGGTAATGTGTTTCATGTGAACTACACCATTTTTTAGAAGCCATCCTCTAATCCCAAACTGCCACCATGACTGAACATTGAATAAGTGTCACTTAAAAAGTATAGCGTGAACTCTGTAATTATTTACAATGACCCAATTAGCTTTATGATAAGAATGAAAGACTCCTATGTTGATTTCACAAAGTGGGAAGGTATGACTATTAGAAACACATGGCTTTCAATTAGTCAGGCTCACGTTACATTTAATTCTGAATCAGAGATCCATCTTTTCTCATAAAGAGTTATGTTCATGCTGGATATTGTTTATCTCTGAATACCTATAATTACTGTTTACATTTGTGCCTTTTGAGATGCAGCAAAGTAGGCAAATGTGCAAAGCACACACTTCTTGCTAATGCAGAGGTACCCCAACTGAGGTGGAGTCCTGATCTCTTGTGGAGTATTTTACCTCTGGAGGATGAAATGGAGATTACCGTTTTGAGCTGCAGGTGGATAATTTTTCCACAGAGTCACGCAGTCAGGAAAATCATTGGAAAGGGATAATTACAAGCCATGGACAGATGATGGGGTTTGATCTCCATCAATACTAAATGCCAAATGTCCTTGTATTGAAGATCACTAGGCACATCACTACTCAATGGTGCTTAGAGAGAAAAAGAGCTTTTTTAGTTTAACACAGAAATAACATATTGTGGGGTTTAGAGGTAAAAATCTACAGCATAAAGTTATCAAGAGTGCATAAAATATATATTAATCAGGCTCCCAGTATTTATTCTTCAATGAGCTCACAGGCAGCATATGCAGAATAGTCAGCCTTCCCCAAAGTCTCTCCCAGCAAGGAGCTTGAAAAATGGCTTTCTTGTGGACAGCTCTTCCTACAGATTTTTTTCTACGGAAATTTTTTACAACATCAGTGACCAGGATGGAGCACAATACACAGACAGATAAGTATGATTTGCAAGGAACACAGCAAAGAACAGGAATATAATGCATGATTGTTTGTCCTCTGATAACATTTTGTTGTTGTGAAGACTTTTCTTTTTTCCCTTAGCTATGCAGAAACTTCATCTTCTTCTTTTTGAAATGTGCCCCACTAAAATATGCTTTATGCTTTGGTGCTTTCTCTGTAGGCTTTCCTATTATGCTGAAATTTCCCAAGGCTGCCAAAAAGCCTGAATGAGCCGAACCGAACTCTGGTATGATTGGCAGCATCCAGGTTACACAGATTTCTGTATGTGTTGACATTTTTTACTTAGAGCATCTATTTAAGGGACATTCTGATTTAATGTTTGTAGTATCTCTCTGTCCATGGACAGGACTTCATTCCTTGCAACAGCTTGCTATTTACTGACTAAGACCACCAGCTATGGGGACACGGAGTTGTGCTTTTATTGGGATCTCTAGGGTTGGTTGGTTGGTTGTTTTTTTTTGGGGGGGGGGGGGGGCGGGGGGCGGGGACAGACAGACAGTATTTAATTCCAACAGCACTGAGACAGAAGTTAAGTGTCAGTTGTACAAATGCCGATGTGCTGAGCATGCACAGGGCTACCAGGTACAATTTTCTCACCTGTTAGATGTGTTCTTCTGGCAGTTGGAAGGTGGGTAGGATGTTCTAGGACATCTAAAATGACACAATGTACTTGTTTAGGCAACTGAGTCCCATCTAAGGTTACGGTAATGCTAATTGGCAACAGGAAAGAGGGAAGTCTGGGGAAGGAGATACACTGGATAGCTTTCCTTTCCAGCTGCATGAAATCCAAACTTTGAACAGACAGCATTTACATCCCATCCTTTCTAATCAGAGATCTTAAGTTGCAAAAACCAGGTTTAACTCAGATCCAAACAAATCCAGAGGTTTGGAGAAGTCTTTTAATAAAATAGATTCCACAGTCTCTGGTCTCAGAGTCTCTCCAGACTCCAACAATTCCTTAGTACTATTTACATCCAAATATTTGTTTGGCACCTTACAGTGGTTTGAGGCACACTTTGGAGTTAGCTCTGGAAATCTGACTGTGTATAGTTCTATAAATGTGTCCTCTGGGTCATATAAATTTAATGCTTTCAAGTGTTTTGTCATTGGATATTTCTCTGATTGATGGCACCAATTTCAGAAAGACATTTCCTATAAGACCAATGCTTTTGATCCTCCTAAATAGGATCACATTAGAGGACAGAAAGAAGGAGGATACTGATGGTTCATTTCCAGACTCCTCCTAGAGAATATACCACCATCGTGCAAGCCCTTCCCCTTTTGCCTGCATAAATTTTTAAAATACAGTCTGTCTTCTGTGGTCTGATGGAGTACAATTCTTTCAGGGTGAGAAGAATGCATTTCTTTTAACTACTGAGTATCTTTAGCTGAAAAATTAAAAGGGCACAAGAAAATGCCCCTTGCGTCAGAGTTACTTGTTCCTAGTGTGTGTTTCAAACTCCATACATCAGTGCTGCTGTTCTATCACAGACTTCATTCAAGAAGTATTCATATTGCCAGTAGTGCATGACAGTGTCTTATCTTCCCCTGGTGGAAAGCAAGTGAGGCCAGGCAAACTTCAAAAGCTCTGTTTCTTGCCTTGTGATAAATGTTGGCTATGATACCTGTAGCTAAACCTTTCTGCCTAATACACATCACACTGCTTTGGATCATTCTTATGGATTCAGATGGAAAAATCTAACTCACAATTCAAACTGAAAGAACGATTTTGGGACTAAAAATGTTGGAATTATTTCTGTTTACCTGAAGACTCTCAGCTTGTCAAGAACTGTTGCTCATAAAACAGCAAGCAAGTGCAGCTGGCCTATCACAAGAAAAGTGAAATCCTGCTTTGCTATAAATGAAATAGAGGGATCCCTCTTCAATATCTGCCCTTACAGCAGTTACTACAAAACATTTTTGCATTGCTAAGGCTACTGGTCCCGCCCTGTGCCTCAAGATCACTGTGATTAACCAAGCATGCAAATTCTGTCATCCCAGCCTGCCTGCTCTTACAGCAGCTGCCAGTTCAGGTCATCCATCCCAGGGCAGAATGCTTGGCTGTGTTGCCTTAACATGCATCCAAATTTCAAGGGTGAAACCACAGTCATGAAAGGCTCAGTAAACAGGCTGGAGCTAAAGACAGAAACTACATTCCAAGATGCAACACAGAGAGCACTTACTGTCAGAGTACTCATGCCTTTAAGCTCATTATGTCTTTTCCCTCATACCTCACTTGAGCAACATATCCATGCTACCTCATTTTATTGCTAGAAGCTAAAGCGACTTGCCAAAGGTCACCCGGGAATTCCCCTCATGCCCTCATGTCTGCCTGCTTTGTCTTTCTTTCAGTCTTTAGGTCACATTGCTATTTACCATTATTATTAATTCAGTTTTTCTCTTTGATGTACAGAACTTTTCCCTAGGAGAAAGTTTCATTTGCTTTCTAACTTGGTATTTCCACCAACTCTCAACTCATCAATGCCCCAACAATAGTGTCTGTTGTTCAGTATCTCTAGTTTTGAGTAGTTTCACCATTTAGTCTAAATTTCCTGTCTGACCCTCTCTAGAGACTTCTGATTAAACAAACTCCCCTGGAAACAGCTCACATTACTCATTAATGTGAGCAGGGTCTTTCTTTTGCTAGCACTTTGTTATTTCATGGATTTTGCCGTTAGTTAGGACTGTGGTTGGAAATTTTCAAAGCTGTGTTCCTTTTGATGTAGCAAGGGCAGACAAGGCCAGTGGCTGAAGTATAAGCCTGTGGAAGTTGAGTACCTGATTAACAAAGGGTAGCTGTATTCAGAGAGAAAGTCACTGGCCAACTCAGAGACAGAACTCTGCTTTCCACCCCTCAATAGAGTGGTTACAAATGAAGAGGAAAATATTACCTGAAAACCAAATTTGAGCAATATGGAAGGAGTTAGACTCCTTTTCAAATATGTTTTTCCAACTAATACTCTTGCATGGCTTAAAATTATCCTGACAGAAAAACAATTGAGGCAGCTTTTAAACTAATGATACAATCCCATGGATAATTTCCCCTAAATAGCTCAGAGATGTGACTGAATGAATCGTATATCATCACGGGAAGCCATTTTCCTCAATGAGTTCTACCTGCTGGATATCACAATGCATTACAGATTGAGTAAAAGCCTTCATCTGAAATCAGATTCAAACTGGCTTTGGAGCAAAACTTAAACCCTGAGGGTGAGAGAGCTATGAATATATTTAACACTTCCCTGTAATTCACAGGTTCTGCATGTCCCTCCCCACACCAGGCAACTCACTTCGTGAGGCTTTCCCATGAGCAGCATGACTTTCAGCCTGTCTTTACAAGTGTTATTGACTATAATATGGGCTCTACTGCTCCTTGATATGTTGCCCAGTATCTCAGATGTCTTAACAGTGTTCTCCAGTATTAGTTTTTTAGCTCCTCAGGTTGCCACAACCTCAGGCTGCCACACTTCCGTAACAGCAAAAAATTTTCCCCTGCTTGCTGGCCAAATCCTGACTTTTGGGGAATTAAAACAGAAAACACATGATCCATTTGGAGGCAAATGTGAAAATGGCTTAAGCACTGAAGCTAAAGTAAAATGTTTCTACATATGTGTAATTCGTGTAACTTTTCTACACTGTGTAATTGTATCTAGGGTGGGGATCTGGTTCAAAGCGCTTCAAATTCAGAAGACCCCTGCTGATTTCAGTTAAAGCTAGAGCAGGTTCTGCAACAGCAATTAGTGCAGCAAAACTGATGGCAAATCCAGACTAAGAAGTTACTTACTGGAAGTCACAAACTAGAGTTTGGCTGTCTTACACCTAGCATGATGTCTGAACTTTTAGATAATCCTGCACTGAGCTACCTGAAGGATCAAACTACCATTATAAAACCGATGATCTTTACACCCTCCTGAGAGGGAGGAAAGAGACGATGGAAAACTAGGTTTTGACTACCAAAAGACAGCAAAATACAAGCTTTTGATTGTGTCCATAAACTTATAAGCCCAATATTGCTGCTGTTCTTAAAATATCCTGGGCCAACTGCAAATCCTATCCTAGATACCTTGGGGAAAGATTCTTCACTGATGGTTCCAAAGTCCACCTCAAAATCATAGGAGAACTGTTTCTTTACAGCATCCCCCTGGGAGAAGAAATATATGCTTATTTCCACTCTCTGAGGGCAAAATATACTTAATTGTACGTGTCCATATTCTTTCTATTCTTTGAGAAATTCCCACAGGGTTTGGTAGTAAAGTGTCATTTTATTTTCCCAATACTTAAACGTTTGTACAGAACTTGACTATTTCCAGATTACACAATGTTCCAAAAGATGTTGTCATTAAAATATAACTGGGTCTTTCTGTCCAGTTTCCAATCTATTTCATATTGGTAAAAGCTTCTAGATTGCCCTCACTGCAGTCTAATAGCTAACAAAATAGTAACAAGAATTATTTCAGTACCCGAGTCCAAAATGTCACCTTGCCAATAAATTTGGGCTTGCTCTGGGTTGAATTATGCCCTCTTCAGAGGGCACATAGGCTGGATCTCTTGCCCATTCAATCCTTTACCATTCTCAGGTGGCAACATATTTATTTGTCCTCTGTTAAGATGAAATTCACTGTGTCGCTTTCCAATTAATACATATTTTCTTATGCATAGCTGTTGCAATCTTAGCTAGCTCAAGGGAGATGACAATCTTCTGTATGACGATTTCATATACTGTAGAACACCACATACTTCTTCATATATCTCATAGGGCCATCTGAATGGAAAACCCTCCAAACTGTAGGTTTGGGGTAGCAATCATTGATGGATGGTGGAGACCAGATCCATTTCAAATGGGGTGGTGAACTGTCTTCAAGTAGTAAAGCTTTTTGTATCATGATCTGCAACTGAAGGTGAAAAGGGTGTTCGTACACTGACAGCACTAACTCCATAGCTACATCGATTCTCCTTAAAGCAGCTCTGCTGCAGCACAACATGCAGTGAAACAAAGAGTTGAAGCATTAAGCAAGACACTTATTTAAAAAACAAACAAGCAGGACACTGCTTGCATTTCTATAGGCTGAAACATGAGCAAAAGCTCAGGAGGGCAAGGACAAAAGATAAATACATTGACTCATTTTCTGGCAGGAAGAAAGATCAGAGGGCTGAGACAGCTGAGCCCAAGGTTCTGCAAATGCACCTTTCACACCGCACGTTTCAAAGGCTATGATAAAAGCGCACCATAAGCAAGTTTGCATCTTTGCCGGTCTGCAAGCTTGGTTCCTGGCCATTCTGTTTGAGTCACAAATAAGCAGTAATTTATGTTTTGAGGACTAGCCCCAGCAAATAGAACCATAAAAACAATTCCCAGCCATTTGTTTGCGTATATTTTTTTTTTTTTCCTAAGGCTAGCATTTATTTTAGATGACAATTTTTTCCCCCCTTGGCCGAGACGGGATATTTTCTCCATGCCTTTTATCAAACTGACAGGTGATATTGCTTTAAATTGGGTACTGCATCGTCAACAGAGGCTCTCTCATTTCAGAATCGAAGCGTCAGTCAGGTGGATGAGAACTCATTTCGCCCTTTATTTACTAAATGCAGATTGGGGTTTCAGGAGCAGGGAGAGCAGGAAAAGGGGAAAGGGATGCCCTGGGTGATAATGGCAATGAACAAGAGAGGACAGCAATAGAACAACACAGCATGAAGCAGGCGGGAATTTATTGTGGGGTGATTAGATGACATCCATCTTCTTGTCTATAAACCATTCCCACAAGCACAGCTTTCGAATCCACTTTGTCCCCTGTCATGGCTACTTCCCCATTAACAGGACAAAAGGTGACAGAGGGTTGAGAGGATGTTCCTGGGGGATTTCAGTGCATTGTGGATGTAGCTGAGGGGGTTAACAGATCAGAGGTGAAATATGATTTCAGACTGAAACCCTGGATTCCCCGGTTTCGCTTGCATTCAACAGCCACCCTGGGGCCCAGGAAGAAGCAGTTTCATGAAGAAAGGAGGGAGATTGCTTGGCTATGATGGCCTACCTGGTTGGTCCTCAATATCTGCAGGATCCTAAGAGCACATTACACAGGAAATATGATAAAAAGCAATTCTTGAGCCTACACTAAAAGAGAAAGTTTCTGGACAGTGTGAATATGTACATGTATTTGTTAAGTTGGAAATATGCAACGCTTCATTTGGAAATAGTGTCTCAGAGAACATTGTGTTTGTCTCAGTAATGTATCAACAGTTATCAGCCCTGAAATTTTAACATATGTTTTTAAGGGACTTTCTTTTAAGCATGTTCCTCATGATTGTTTCTGTGAGGCTGGCAACTGTAAGTGAAACCATGAAACCACATAAGCTTTGATATCCCTGTGCGTATTCCAACCAATTACTATCTAGATTCACTTTTATAACATTTAAAGTTCATATTGAAATTACATGTGTGAGCAGACTACAGATGCTGAACAGGCAGGGAATTCTGCTGCCTCCACACATGATCTCCTGCTGCTAGAGTACCAATTAGCCAGAAGGAGGTAGGATGTTTCACTGTCATAAAAATGGGAGTAGGATTCAAGCACAGCAACTGTTGCTGAAAATTAAGAGGAGGGGGAGGAAAGGAAACCTGCCCTTGTTTTGTCTTATAGAAGTGATAAAGTAACATCTGTGACAACACACTGCTGGAAACTAGAGACAGATGATCCAAATTCATGCCAAAACCTTCTTAGTGCTCTCTCCCCCCACTTCCCCTCTGCTATCTCTAACTGAATAAAAATCACCTGGATCTGAAGACAGGCGGGACTGCGTATGATTTAGACAGGCTGTTTGTTTTTTCTTTGCCTAGTGGTCTCAATATTTCCCTGCACTCTCTTGACATTATTTATGGTGGCTGGTACCTATCTCAAGAAGGACTTTATGATTCACTTTTTAAGAAAACCAGCCAAGAGTCATCCATGAGGGAAAGTTTCTGAATAACTTCTGTGATTCCCCATGACTGTGGCAGGATCGCGCGGTTTGCCCACACCGAGCTGCAGCTCACAGATGCCTTCCGCAGCCCCCCAGTGAAATGTTTAGCTCTCCCTCCCTTTCACCACACCTACCCCAAATCCCCTCAGTACCAAGTGGAGCCACAGAGCATCCCATCAACCAGCCAACGTACCTCCTTCTTTTCTTCACAAATTCCCCTAATCAGTTTTAAACCAAAGAGTCAGGTGTTACTACAACAATTAATTTTATAAAGAAAAGGCAGCTGAAAGTGCCTTGATGAGAAAGGACAGTTAGAAAGCTTTACAGCCAGGGGAATTTCACACACTGGAGGGCAGGTCAAAGCCAATTGCTGGTGTTGCTGCTGTCAGCTCAGTGGCTCTCTGGGGCACGATAAACTCACGGCAACCCTGTCTGCTCCCTGGGAGGTTTCTCCTTCTGGAATCACAGATATTGGTCTGTGTCCATGCCCACTTCTCGCTGCTGCTGAGGGGCACTCCTGGCTCTGCAGCTGCTTGAGGGGGTCTCTTCTCCCTGCCCTGCCCTGAAGCCTGTGACCTCCTGTCTGCTGCTCCTGAGGGATGGAGCAATGTTTCCTTCCCTCTAGGTGCCTCTACCTGACCCAGCCACTCCATTATTTTCAAAAAGTGCCACGACACGTAAGGGGAAAAGAACTAAATAATATAGGTACTGTCTACCCCATACACCAAAAGGAGTCAGTCAGTGACCTTAAAAAGGGCCAGCCAGGTGAAAGGAGCAGTGCTGGGGTTAGACCTTTAGTAGCTGTCATGTCTGCTGTCACATTCCCACATCACCCCTGTGCTGTCACTGAGGGCTTTTACCCGAGCACAATTCCCCCAATTTCAGGGCACTTCTGCTGGGAATCTATGAAGGATGAATATATGAAGGAGCCTATTGCCTGTTTTCTTAGTTTGAAACCATATACCTGTAACGAACACTACAAGACACTCAGTCCCCATCTCAAAAGAAAGACAAAGTTTGTCAAGGTTTTGCTTCAAGACAAGTAAACAATTTCACCTAAATTATCACGATTATGTTTAGCTTTTAATCTGAAGGTGAGCCAGAATAGCTATTAGGTGTTCACAGCAATTGATCATGAAGATAGGTGAAAGATAGTTTCCTAAAACGGTCTGAATTTAGACAAGATCATGGGAACAAGGAAGGCTCTGTTACTCTGAAAGGTTGGTGGTGCTGTCAGATCTTATGCTATGTCAACATCTAGAAAGATTTAGGCACATATATCAAGAGGAATGTCAAAAGAATCTAGGTAGATGAGATGTCTTATGTTATAGTAGTGATTATGAATAATTGAAATATCATGACAGGCAGAGAGAGAAAGCCACATTACAAAAACACAAAATAAACCAAAAATCAACCCAGAAAACTAAAAAACAAACCTAGATGCCACAGAAACCCAGCAATGCAAAGGATACAAATGGAATAAGCAACACTATATCATCAAATATTTAAAATGGCAAAACAAAAATAGTTCACCTAATTCAAAACCCAGAATTATCCTGTTATGCATAAGACAGACACAGAGATGATATACAAATGCAAGAGGGCTGCAGGACTCGCAGCACAATTCAGACTGACTCCTAGAGAGAGCTCTCATCCATCTTCTGGTCAGACTTCTTTCTTTTTTCCAGGTCTAGAAAAGGTGTGCTCAGAAATGCAAGAAGGTGGGATAAGGACACAAAAAGCAAATGTGACTTCTACCCAGAGTTCAAGATATCCCGCACATTGAATTTGGCTTACCTCTGCCCCCCAAACTTCTATTTAAATTCTACTTTGATCACATAGCAGCACTGGTTGAACTAGTGGTTATCCCACTACTCTTAGCCAAGGACTCAAATTTTAAACGGAGCTCTTAAGAGAAAATGACGCTTCCCCATGGCAAGAAGGAAGCAAAAGCATGAACACAGTTTAGTATATGTGATCTACCAAGTGACTAGACAGGAGACATGTGAGAGAGGACACCTCTTCCAGAGTGGCTCATGCCCTGGGGAGACCCAGCCATTTAGCACAGTGGGGGATTCTTTGTAAGAGTGTAAGAGAAATCATATGCTTCTATAATAGCAGATCCAAAAAAAGGCCACTTGGCTACTCAGAGTGAGGTGACAGCAGCAAACCAGTCTGGCCCTTCTTTCATTTTACTTTGCTGAGCTTTCATCTCCCACATTCAGTCCGTACCACACTGAATACCATTGCCTCCCACCACAATGACCCAGAGCCTGAGCAATCACAGCAAGGAACTGTCTGTCCTGGCCATTAGTAAAACCTATTCAGATGAAGCCTGAATTCCTCCTGGAATGGCAAAGAACTGGGCATGTTTATCAAAATTGTCCCAGAACTAAAACGACCCATTGTTATCATATTCATCAACGCCCACTTCCATCCTCCTCCTGACGTCTTTAGGATCCTCTTACAAAATGCCAAGGAAAAATAGTTCCTCAGTTAACAACGTTTCCAATTCAGAATGTTGAGGATTTGGTAACAATAAGTTTTAACATACTGTTTCCCAACAGTGATTTACATATTCATCCCTGTAACAAACCAGACAATTTTCCATGCAGTGAATGGTGTCTTACACATGTTAATTTACAGGATTGAACTTTTAAACTGATGTGTCTCCACAGGAACAGAGAAAAGCAGAGTCAGGAAGACACCAGTTAATGAGCACAAACCCATTACTGATGGTAGTCCTCAGGAGAAATACAATAGGATATACCTAAATTGGTGCCATTTCTTCAATGACGATGGAGCAATACTGCTTGACACCATCTGAGGATCTGATCCTGTTAACCTTCATTGACTCAAACTTACATTTCCCAAAGCACTTAGCTAACTGGAGAAATGAAATGCAGCTAAGACTGGAGGATGAGGATGCAGCTCTTGAGGAAAGGGAGGGCAAAGGGAAACTACAGGCTGAATTTCTGTTCATCTCTGAAATGGCAATACAGTGGCACTGTTGCAGGGTATTCTTCAAACACATAGAGGACAAATATGAGCTTTCATTGCTGACCTGCACCACAAAGCTTTGCAAATTCTGTGGTCTTTGGCATCTCCTAAACAAAGGTACAGCGTGTCCCTGGCATTCCCCAAACAGAAGGACAGCTCTTACCCTCAGCCTCTCACTCTGCAGATGCCCCTCTCACACTGTAACATCCCTGGGTGACACATCTGCCATCCTGTAGGGCCTTGCAGTATCTCATTCACTAAAGAGATAACTCCAATGGTTAACCTCATGCAACCCAAGCAGAAAGCATCTGGATTTGGGGAAGATAAGAGCATGTAGTAACCTGTGTTAGGTTTCCATTAGGTGGCTTGGGTAGAGATTTGGAAAGCCCCTAAAGTATATACAAGTTACCTCCAACTTTGATGAACTTTTAGGGGCAGAAAGGCATAAGATAGACACAGGTTGCCTTTGGACCAAGGCCACATCAGCTGTCATCTGTGCAATCCATTCTAGATGCTCACTTGTTCAGTTACAAAAGATGAAAGCAGACTCACACCCCCCAAATCTTTCTCCAAAGACACCCATAGGGTATGTCTGCCACCAGGAAGCACCCACAACATAAGGACAAAGCTTCCATCTTGCAAAGACATTCTAAATCAAGAACAAATACCTAATTTTGTAAGTAATCACCAGGGAAAAATTTGGAATGAAATAAGTTAAGAGCTGAATAAGGTAAGAAAGTGCTTTACAAAAACTTCATTTCTAACCTCCAGAGAATTTGAGAGACAGAAGAGACCGCGCACACAAGAGGTGCAAGGGAAGGGAAAAAAAAAAAATACAGGCAGGTTCACTCAGAATCATGCAGAATTGGCAGAACTAGTAAAAGAACTGAAGAGATGTCCCAGTATTTAGGAGACCACTAGGCCATATGGTCTTCCTATTATTTAACAGCCATAACCTGCAGTGGGCAACAATGCCAAGGCTCCTGTTTCCAGGTGTTTCAGCAGAACACTCACAAACTTTTAGTGTTTTCTTAGTTGGGGACTAGATATGCTAAATGGAAGTATCACAGTATACGCACACAAAACATCTCAGCTACATTAGAGCACCCTAGGGCACAGGACTGCAAAGAAACATTAAGGGCAGGTAATCAAAGACTGTCATTAATTAATTGATTCTTCTACAGAAGAGTCTTCCTCTCAGTATGATAAGCTAACATGCAAGCCACGGTTACTTTCACTTTAAATAGTTTCATTTGTTTTTTGTTTTTCTTTTTTTTTTTCTTTTTTCCTTACACCACTGCAAGAGGGGATTGTGTGGGTGTTAAGTTTTAATAAAAGATATGTCTCAGAACCAGTTTATCTCAGGCAACAAGGCCTTTTCTAATTTCAGCATCAGTCTGTAAGCAAATAGCCCCAGTTTAATAAATCTGTTTTATTATGATGGAATTTTTTTTCTTTCCCAGTCTTGTTTGTGCATCAGGGAGGAACAGCAATAAAAACTCATGTTCCACCAAAAGGAAATATGTTCATAATGTTAGTTAACAACCTAGAAAAAATGTTTTCCCTTGTTGTGAAGAGCGCTCCAGTCTGCAGTGTAACCAGAGCACAAAAAAATAGACTGTTGGCCAGAGCTCCTGTGCCTCCTGAAATCGATTTTGGTTCCCTCTTTTTGGTAAACCAATAACCATATCCCAGATTTTGCTCTGACCTCTCAATGCAGTCATGTCAGCCTACAGACTGTCATTAGGACTCTGACAATGATAACTTTTTTCTTGGAAAAAGTAGCCTGGTGATGTCTGATATGAAAATCCAGACCAAGAGACAATGGCAGGGTGTGGCGTTGCCCATCTTCCTCCTTTTCTTGCTTGGTTCTAAGCTGAGCTTTAAGGACCATCTATTTGCTCTGCTATGGGGAGATAATGAAAGGGCAAGGGAACACACCCAAGTTACAGCTCCCAGAAAGTCATTAGCAGAGGAATATTACGACAGTTTGCTCTGCTAGCTGAGAATATTGTTCTTTCACCCACCTTTGATAGCTGGGATTTTCAAGAGAACTTGCTGCCTAAGAGGAAGGTTCAGGCATATCCAAAGCATCGACCTACCTCCACAGTGCTGGAGGATGACTGGAAGCAAACAGGGACTCTGGATTTCTTGGAAATAATGCAGACAAGCAGCATTCCTTTTGGTAAAACAGCCTTCTGCATTCCCTGAAAGGAGATGAAAACAACTTCATGTGCATAGGCTCAGCAAAATAATTGCTTCCAACAGCAATAGATATATTCCCGACCATACAAGAAATTTCATGTAACCCTGTAAAAACGTTCACTTGAAGCCCAGAGATAAGTAGAGTCACCAAAGTGTTATTCCATTTCATATATTATTCCATACTTCCTTGGTATGGAACATTAACATTTTATAGCCACTTAGAGTTGTATTTAGAGTATACATGAGTGCATCTTTTGCCGGATTCAGGCACCTGCAGTTTGCATCTATGCTTAAGAGAATAATAAATGATTCAGACTACTTACTATCCAGTGCCGTCCAGATCTTGCCTCCATATGTAATTTTATGGCATAAGGAGCATACTGCAAAGTCTAAGACTGATACTTTGCTTTTCTTTCTCTTAGAAAAAGCAGCAGCATACCTGATAGACATAGAAAGAAAACACACTCCAAAACACAGCTAGAAACAGCTGAAGAAAGTCAGGGAGAGAATTAATAGACTCAGACTCTCAAAATGGGCATCAGCTGAAGAGGCTTCTTCCTCATTAACCACTTTTCTTCCTGGAAGTCATTCCTGATTCCCACAGCTTTTGAAGCAAGCTAACAGTGTTACAGTCAAGGTTTTGCTGGGCCCCAAACCTTGTATTTAAGCTGTGTTGTTCATGTTCCAAGCATGATCAAATTTAAGATTTTAGACTCTGTTCTCAGTCCTTGTTGCTTTTGAATGCATAGGACATTAGAGATAATTTTCCCACTAACTTGCAGAATATAAAGAATGGAATGATTTATTGAGTCCCAAACTTAAAATTGTAATGTTTTTGAAGGCCACTGTGACATTATCATATTTTGAGAACAACTTACCTGAAAACGTTACACCCATAGATGACAATTATGAAAAGTCACTACTAGGAGAGTGCAAACTTTTCCCCTATAAATGGGAATATGCTCTGTCTCTGGACTGAAAGGAACAAGCAAGGAATATCAGCTTTGAAAAGCACTATTTGATATTTAGGAGAAAAGTGCCACCTGAATTAGGTCAAAGTCCAAAATTCAATAGCAAAACCCAACCAAATCAGTGAGAAGTTTTTAAAATGCTTTCTCCCTAGTTTTTCAATAATGTTTGGAGCAGGCCTTCAGGTTCATTCATTAGGCACACAGTTAGGGATTTTGGTGGTTGTCTCTGCACCGTATGAATTGCCACACACCCTTCCAGAAAGCCCTGGTCTCAGTGGGTATGTCTTCCGCCTGGTGAAATGGAAAGAAGGAAGGACGAGAGTTTAACTTGCTGAAATCTATTACAATTCTGTATCATACATCTGCATTGTGCTTATTGCAGTAACGTTTCTACCAGTTGCTTTTCCCAGGTGTGCAGTGTGCATATGTAGAGAGCTAACTGATGGAGAGCACACATCCACCTGGCATGCAGGGCCCTTCTGAGGGTGCTCAAGCGTGGGCTTCAACTTTGGCTCAGCCAAGAACGAAACCCCTCTGAGGATACCAGGACTCAAATGCATATCAAAAGGCTCCAAGGATAACCACAAGGCAAATTCCCACCTAAAAGCAACCTCTCCAGTGCACTCAATCAATGTATATGGATCCAATGTAAAATCTGAGATGGATTCTAAGATATGAACAGTTTTTGGTTTCTTCTAACTTGAATGTGGCCAGCCTAGTTTATACCAAGTCTTTGCAGAGACACTTTTCCGAAAACTATCTCAATTGATCCAGTTGGCCAAAAATCTAGCACAATTCCTCTCTATCCCCTGAAAGAGCAGCAAGGCAAGCTAAAGAATCCCATCGGCCCAAAATAGATTGATGCATATGTTCATTTTTCTCAGATTTTTCCTAAAGCCCACCTTGCAGGCAGAGATTCCCTTGGTTGTTCCTAAGAAGAACAATTTGTTATGGCACAGTAAGCAGCAGTGTTTAGGCCAGGACAGATTGTTGGCCAGCACGTAGGTGTGGGCATGCTGAAAACCATGTTTTTTCACCCATATGGCCAACAGATGGGATAAGAGGAACTTTTTCAAAAGAAACACAAGTCACATGCTATGGCTGCTTGGAACAACAACAACAGATTATACCAGTCACTTCTCACCAGGCCCTTCATGCCCTTACAGCTTCTTCCAGATTACATTTCCAACCCCCACTCCCTCTGCACTCCTACCAAGCTATAGATGTCCACACACACACACACACACAAAAGATAAAAAGAAAAAAGAAGAAAAAAAAAAGGAAAAAAAAAGAAAAAAAGAGATGCTGTATTCTTGGGAAATTATCACGAGGAGTGCTTAGCAATGAGGTTATTTACACAGAGACCTGAACAGTTATGTGCAAAACAAAACATTGATTTCTTCTTATGGTTTTCACCATAAAGCATGCCCGGATTTTCAGGAAGCATTTAGGTAGATGGGGAATTTGGACACACTAAGAAACACATTGCAAAGCTTTGAGAATTTTCATGTTTGGATTGCTCTCTGTGTGGCCAAACTAAAATTTTGGGAACAGATGCCCCTCCTAACTGAAAGCCGATATTGACACTTTAGATAGATAGTAAATATTCACTACAGCCTACTGCTTTAAAGTTACTAGTAAAGACTGCTGAAGGGGAAACTTATCACATGAAGTAACAAATAGTGTAAAACTCACGACAATACATTCCAAATGCATAATTCGTCAAGTGATAAGTGTGTCTATTCAAGTCACATTCAAAGTGTGTGAGGGCTGGTTTCAAACAAACCTGAGCTGAAATGGAGACTGGCACCAGCAAAAGTGGTAGACGTGGATCAGAAGTTCAAATCTCAACTTTGGCCTTTCAATTTTTTAGCTGGATTTCAGTTCTGGATGAGACCCCACAGCAGACTTGTGGTGATTTCCCTCTCTGATGCTTTCCTAGCCGTTCCCCAAGAGAAGTTATCAAAGATATTGGCTTTTAAGGGGTCAGGTATTTGACATGGTCCTGAAAGGCTCTTTCTGGGCACTGGGTATATGCCAAAGAAGATGTCATGTGAGGGGGTCGAAGATAGCTGTAAGACAATTGTAGGCTAGGAACATAGCTCCTTACTCTTCCTCAGTCACTCATAAAGAAAAAGGGCAAATCGCAGACCAGAATACCATTAGGGACGAACTTTTATCCATTAACCAGCCTCCTAAGTTAAAATTAGCTTAATGAAATTTAGCCTTTTCATATGTATTATCGGATCCACCTCACCAGTCCTTCCTTATCAGAATACTTTTTCCCTTTGCACCAAAACCAGCACAAATGCAGTCCACATCAGCTTAAAGGAGATAAATTATCCCAGATTTCCATAGAACCACACAGAAGCCTGTACCAAATTTCCTTTTGCATATTTGTTTCCTTTGAAGTGTTTACAAAGCTCATACATTTTAAGTTAAAGCAGCATACAAAAAGACCTCTTGCAGCATAGCTGTTTTTTTATCCATGCAAACCAGAAAATGATAAAAATGTCATTATACTTGGCACCATCTGGTGATTTAGGGCACAATAAGGACTGTGGAAAAACTAAGAACTCACCACCGTGGAGAGTTCAAAATGATCAGGAACTTTCTTCGTATACAACATGCATAGCACAAGACCATCTTTACTGGTTCGGAGCAAAGGTTCATCTTGCACAGTATTGTGTTTGCAATAACAACCTGGGCTCTGTAACAGAGTATAAGAAGAGAATATAAGTATTGTGGTTTTATATGTTCCCAGCTTTTAACGATTTGCAAGCTTTTAAAGATTTAAATCATCATGACAGACATGATGTCTTTGTATTTAGCAGCCATTTTACAATATTTCTATTATGTTGTTAGGGTATCTTAGAAACACTGGATGATGCTCCGAACATAGGAGAAGTTCAGCCTAAGTCCTTGACCAGAATCATTTGGGATATAGGAACAAACTCCTTTTGAGGATAAACTGCTGATTTTGTGGCTCATAAAACTTTTAGGAGAGGGGAAAATCCTTTTTTGCTCTGTGCATGACCTGACATCATGGAGACCGATACTGGATTCAAGCATTTATGAACTATTGCAGTACAAATACTAAGTCGTTGTCCCTTGTGGAGTTGACCTCAACTCCCAGAATCCTGCAGTAGGGAGAAACAGCCATTCAGCTTTAGGAAACAGAATTTGTGTGGGTCAGATGTGAATGGAGAGGTGCAAGGAAGTACTCTCCACTTGTGCTTCCTGTGGGTTACCTTCTGTTCACTGTTGTCTTGGGTTTATGAACCATAAGGAAGTGTTTATTAGATTGAGAAAGACTTGTTCATTTTTAGTCTTGAGCTCCATGGGTCTCATTCTCTGACCCTCCCCATAAAAAACTAATTTTCTGATTTTGGCAATTTAATTCTGAAATCCAAGGCTTTGACTTGAAGTTCCCTTCCTCCACACATCCGGCCAAACGTTCCCACTTGCAGGTTATTTAAATAATGTAATTGGATCACATTTTCTCAGGCTTCTTTGGTGATTCTATCAGAAATATGTAGGTCCCCATGAAGCTCTTCCTTATCTTTAGCAGGGAGAAATAAGTCTGACTTTTCTTACTCTTTTTAGTGTGGTTGGATCTTGGAAATCAGGACTAATCTGTGATTGCTCAGCACTGCTTTCCCTTCAACAGCGATTACATGTTTTCTCAATTTTAGTCACCAAACCCGAACACTCTGCTGTGAGCAAGGTCCTTGTTCCCCAAGCCTTCCAGCAATAACACTATCTTCTTTGATTTATACTACATTTCTCTTACAAGACTACTTAGAATACTTATGGGATCCTGAAATGCACCTGAACACAGGGTGGCTTTTTATTTTTTTACTTTATTTTTTACCTTCAGTTAAACTCCCAAGCCTTCCCTTTTCAGTATGCAGCTTTCAACATCTTCTCTTCTGAAAGATACCTTTTTTTTTTCTTCACATTGCTGCATCTTTTTATTCTGCTGTTATTTATATTAAGCTGCTTTCCAAACTTGCAGCTTTTGGAGTTAATCTAGAATCCAGTTTTTCATATGCTTATTGCAAAATTTCAATTATCCATTCTTATGTGTTTTTTTCTTTTTTTCTCTCTCTCTCTTTTTTTTTTCTTTCATCATCTCTTACTTGAGAATTTACCCTTTGGCTGCTGG
This sequence comes from Buteo buteo, assembly GCF_964188355.1. Classification (NCBI taxonomy): domain Eukaryota; kingdom Metazoa; phylum Chordata; class Aves; order Accipitriformes; family Accipitridae; genus Buteo; species Buteo buteo. The sequence continues at coordinate 57,848,608 of NC_134174.1, forward strand.
CATGCAAGTCATTTACTTTATAAAACCCTGGGGAGTTCTGCACTGATCTCCACGGTACTTCATGTTTTCTTTCGGTTTGGCATGTTCCCTTTCTCCATGAAGTCACACTGTCCCTGAGCAGATTCAAAGAAGCTATTGAACCAGAGGAGGAAAAGAAAAGGGAAAATCAAAAAGAGAAAATCAATAGCTATGCATAGTTACTTGCTTGCTTGATGATTTCACACCACCCCCTGGTTCTTCGACCAGAAATAGGTTAGACCAGTATCAGACTTACATTGTCTTCCTTTATGCTATTGCATCAGCTCTCAGTGAGCTGTATTTAAGGAGCCACAGAGTCTACTCACAATTTTGCAAGCCAACCTATTGCATCTTAAGTTCTCACCTCCAGCCAGCACATAGTAATTGAGATGCTGACTTGTAGCTCACCCCAGTTTTGAGACAAAACAGGTTTACTGTAATTGAACTCAAACTGTCTCATTTTGCAGTTGGGCTGTGCTGAGAGAGCATCCATGTTGATCGTTACTGTGTCTCAACTCATGTCCACAGATGCAGCAAATTGATAACTTGCAATCGCGGGAAAACCAGTTCCAGACCAGAGTGCACTCTCAGTCTGGCATTGCTTGTTATAACATTTGCTTTAGTCTAAAGGAAACAATATTTAAGTGCACAAACCCATTAAATGGACAGTCTCACAGAAGCCTTACCAAAGAATCATATGGCAGGAACCAGTACCATATTTCAGGAGAAAACTATCCAATGCATGTATTTAGTTGAGAGTATCTGTGCAACATGGTGCTCTGCATTCAGAAAACACTGAAAGCTTTTGGTTACAGATCCAATATACAGCAGAAAAGAACTTCCCTGTAACTTTGTGGTGTTAGTCTAAGTGCAACTACAATTTTTTTTCCTGACAAAATTATAATGACACTGAGTTTGCTCCATTGGTTGAAGGTAATGTGTAAGCAGGTAACTGCAACCAGTCTGTGTTATATCAAGATAACACTGCAATGTGCTGAAATTAGTATAACAGTGTATTTCATATGCTCAGATGTTAGAAGCAGACAAGAAAAAGTGTTAGCTCACCTTCTGTATTAGTATGAATCTAGTTCAAATACAGGCAAACCCTTATGAGTTCCCTTGTAGATTTATAATATAGACAATCATCATAAAAATATGAAAATATAAAAAGTTGTAGTATAAATTAGAAGTGTTATACCAAGGAAGATGTAGGAAAAAAGGATTTTACTACAATATTCCAAAAGATCACTTATTCCTCCCTTCCTAGAGGTTGTAAATATTTCTTTTCTATTTGAACTGGTGTAGCTGGATGCTAGCTAAGCATTTACTTTGCCATCCAATAAAAAGTTACTTTCTTCACAGCAAAAAAATACACTATAGCCTTCATTTCCAGAAATGCTGATCCTGTAATCCTAAGTCTCCACTTGGACTGTCGCCTTTTACTTCTTCTATCCTTCCTTCCTCCCCAGAAGTGCAACCCCAGGCAGTCAGGATGGACAACAGAGACACTCCAGTGACGTGTTGTCTCTGTGACATGTATGGGTACCGCTGGCTGTAGAAACTGCCATTCCTTTACTGAAACACACCGATGATTCAGCTATGCTCAGGAAGATCTCTTTTTTTTTGGCACAACATATGCTTTCTCTGTATTAGACACTGCACCTATGGAATAACATGTAAAGGTGCCCAGTCCTCCTCATCCACATTTAAAACCTTTATATATCTGCCTGTAGTTTGTTAGAGAGGGGGAAGGAAGAGGTGAAAGTTTTTGATTTCCAGAATAACTGCATTTTCTTAATCCTTTGCCTCACCTATGCATCACATGACCAAGAAACAGATGCAAAGTAAAGGAATTAAATGTTTAGACCAGATATGTAGCAAGCGTTAGATAAGCAGTTCAATTAATCATAACAGGATATTAAAAAAGTTGTCAGCATAGCAATAATGATTGCATATTTATAGAAATATTTTCATTATTAGTGATTTGGATTTAACCCTCAGCCCAGCAAAGCAAAACACCACCTAGTAAAGATGTATCCCAGGTTAGGATTCAGTGGCAAAGACCCTTTATTGGCGTCAGCACTTGCCTCTCTGACTCTTCTTAATAGCTGTTTTCTGTCCAACCAAGGCAGAAGGTAAAAGGATGGGCTCAATTCACTCTGCAGTTTTCCTCAACATGTTGACAGTCATTTTCCTCGATCCTTGAAGATTAGGATGACTGAATGTTTTCTGTGCGGGCCAAATATCCTTAAGAAACTCGCTAGACCACATATTTCAAGGGTTGATATGCTGCTTAGTCTCTTGGTAAATGCGTTTCATAGCTCTGAAAGAATGTCTCTTTTTCACTGCTGGTATCTGAAGCGAACCTATATGTTTGATGACCCCATATCTTTAAAGGGATACGCACCAAGGTCAGTGCCATCTCCCTCAACTCAACTCAGGCAAGCAATTTTCTCTAAGGAGTTGCATGTTGTCTTAGCCCAGAAGCTTAGGATTGTACACAGCTGTGGTCTTTTTTCTAATTGGAGAGAAGCAATGCAATGAGAAAAGCAGTGTAATACGTGGAAAGATCCAGCATGTTGCTGGAAGGGCATAACCCAGCAGTGGCCACTGTGGGGTGGATGGGAGGTTACTGCAGTCCGAAGGCAGGCTTGCCACTCTTCTCATACGGGTAAGAACAAGCATGTATGCACACAGCTGTAATAACAAATACTGCCTCTATGAGCTGACGACATGCCTCTTTCCTGGAGTTTCACATCACCTGGAACCAGATTTCCCAAAGAATATAGAACTGAGCTTCCATATCAGCAGCTACCGAAGTTCAGCTTTCCATGCTGGTTTCTGTGCTAACAGCAAACAGGACAGAAGTGGGAAAGTCACCTCGCTTCCACAGGCAGATAAGATCCTTATTCTAAGTTATTCCCTACTTCCGAATCAAGCGAGCTATGTCCAGAGAGGTGATTCATACCCCTACAAATTTTAGGTATTGTACTCCATTATTGTATCATCTGATGAATCCTAAAAAAGCACAGCAAAATTCAAGTAATACATAATTTCAAGTACCGAGCAAGGTAATCCTCTGAAAGCAAGTGCCTAAATTCCCTACCTGGTAAATAGAGAGAAACACTTTCAAATGTCTCCTGAAGGAAGTTTTGTCTACCAAAGCATCCTACTTCCTGCTGCTGTCTGTACTTACCTTTTGTGTGATGTGTGATTTACATTGCCTCCTCCTGAGATTCAAAGAGACAAACATGCAGAAAAATGAGCCTGTCATACAAAGCACTTAGATTTTCAAAAGCAGCAACAATTAACAACCCCCAGATGCAGGCTGATCAAATTTGTCCATTTGGCTATTGGTGGCTTTCAGCTTGAGTTAGACAACAGCACAGCTTCTGTATTGCATTAATCTATCATCTCCTGTGCAAAGCAGAAGACACAGACTGATGGGTGTCTCAGGAACTGCTGTAGAAAGATGCTACACGCATCCCTTAATTCCACTTAATGTGCTGCAGTGGGTCTGTTGTACTCTTCCATAGATTAGTGAAAAATGAAGTTGTGTTACAGTTCTTTTCCTTGAGAATCAATAAGGCTAACTTGGCAATGGTGTCCCTGATGGAGTAAGAGCATTTGCAATGTCAAGGATGAAATATTTAAGCTTCCATGGAAGGCACTTCAGAAACAATCTTTTATTTAGTCAATCTTATCCAGATTTCCTTCTGACTTCACAGACTGAGATCTGAGCCTAAGTGATGTCCTAAAACACTACTCATTGGATATTTATTCCCTCCAAATCTGGTCCCAAAACAGCAAGGCTTCACAGCACTTTGTTTTCTTCAGAGTGACTGGTAAATTATGCAAAAAGCAGCTCATGAACAAACATATTACACATACATATATTTTAGCTTAAGTAAATACATGTGTGTGTATGTATGCATAATAAAACATAAGCATCTTAATTTATATTTGTCTCTAAGGAAGGAGTCCCATCCAGGTTTCTCCCCAGCATACGTTTATGAATGAAAAAAAAATCTAATTAATTATAGGATTTTAAGTCTTTTTTTCCCACAAGTCTTCCATTTTACACTATGTGTCCTGAATTATTTATTACTTCTAAATCAGGAAAATACTCACTCTTTGATCTAGTTAAAGAAACTTTGTTATGTTCATAGTGAAGCCCACACTTTCTAGTTTTTAAGAACTATATCAGAGGTTGATTTTATTACTTGTCCAAGTAATAGATGTTGTCCTGGTTTCAGCTGGGATAGAGTTAACCGTCTTCCTAGTAGCTGGTACAGTGCTATGTTTTGAGTTCAGTATGCGAAGAATGTTGCTAACACTGATGTTTTCAGTTGCTGCTCAGTAGTGTTTAGACTAAAGTCAAGGGTTTTTCAGCTTCTTATCCCCAGCCAGCGAGAAAGCTGGAGGGGCACAAGAGGTTGGCACAAGACACAGCCAGGGCACCTGACCCAAACTGGCTAATGGTGTATTCCATACCATGGGACGTCCCATCTAGTTTAGGAACTGGGAAGTGGGAGCAGGGCGATCGCTGCTCGGGGACTGGCTGGGTGTTGGTCGGCGGGTGGTGAGCAATTGCCCTGCGCATCATTTGTACATTACAATCCTTTAATTACTACTGTTGTCATTTTATTAGTGTTATCATTATCATTATTAGTTTCTTCTTTTCTGTTCTATTAAACCGTTCTTATCTCAACCCACGAGTTTTCCTTCTTTTCCTGATTTTCTCCCCCATCCCACTGGGTGGAGGGGAGTGAGTGAGCGGCTGCGTGGTGCTTAGTTGCTGGCTGGGGTTAAACCACGACAGATGTATTGACAGTGTGGCACACACTACAGGTGATTTTTTGTGCCAGTGAAATTGGGATAAATCTGAAAATCAAAACCTGAAAACCAAAACCTGAAGAAAAGGATAAATAGAATTTTTTTTTTTCTAATGAGGTCAGAGATATGGCAGGGCAAAGGAAGTGTAAAGAGAATAAACTGGCCCTGAATCTCAGAACAGAACGATACTGAAGGGAGCAACCATCTATCCTCTGTAGGGTAGCTTTAAACTACTGCTTGACATCCAGGATCATCAAGCTTAGGAGAGTTTGGCATAAACACAAGATTTACTTCAAGGCAAAAGGGGAAAGTTTTAGTGCCCTTCATGCAATGTCTGATGATGGTATCAAATGCATCTGTTGAATTAGCCATTTTTTAATATAAAAGTTCCTAAATTATTAAGTTTTTCTAAAGTGATATTTGATGGGAAAAGTAATATCCGTATGAAGTATTAAGTGTTTCTTATGAAAGAGCTGTATAAATCTGACAGAGCATAATAATTATGCTGTCAAATATACAAGATTCCATTTTCCCTGAACTATCTAGACCACCAAATTTCAGAGACTTTCAGAGACTACCATCAGGATAGTAGGATTTATTTTGTCTCCAAAGGCTCAGAAGACGCTTTTGCTGAAAACACACACATCTAACAGTTAATTCTTTTTTTTTCCAGTACTGCTGCAGTTAGTTAGGTTTTGAATGATGGCTTTCACTTATCACAGGCAGGGAAATGTTAACTGGTGTTTATTCATTCTTGTGTTATCAGCTTGCCCAAGAGAAAGGATGTTCGTGGTTTGCAGAAGACAGACTAGAAGATCTTCACAGTGTGAGCCCACTTGCAGCATGCAAACCCCGATGGCATCTCTGGGTCCCTCCCCAACCCCCCTGCAGCCAATGACATTCCTTCATTTGAAGTGAGAAACCTTTTTTTTCTGCAATAACGTGCCCAGGTGATAATGGAATTTTACCTTTATAGTACAATTCAGGTGAGTCACTCTCATGCTTATTTAAGGAGTGTGTGGGCAGCTAATATCCCAAGTTATCTATCTACCTTTATCCCACTGAGGAGTTAACACACCCATCTCCAAAACTCCAAATTAAACAGAGACAGATGCACTTTTATCAAGGACTGCCTAACTGGATTGCTAGATGAGTTACAGTAGCTATGGGAACTATCATTTTAAATTGTCTTGGATTTCTGCATGTTAATTTTCAGCCAGAACATTTCATTACAGGAAGTTTTTGCATTAACTATTTTAAGAAGTTGTGCAAATCATTAATTCCTTCATTTCTGTCATTTATATTGAAATTCAAATCCTTTTCCTAAGAGTTTTATCTAGAAGACTTTTATTTGTAAATGTCTTCAACACAACTGAGTAAAATCTCTTCTCAGCCATCAAGGAAATGAAAGGGGCATGTGTTTAAGCACTGAAACAAGGATTCATTCTGAGATGAACCTGCAGAATCAGTTTTAGTTCAGCAGAGCTGAACTTTACTACCCTATATTTGGCCTTGCTTCTGGACATTATCAGGCTAGTATTGCTAATATCTCCATAAAATTAGAAGGATCTGGTAAGCTCCAATCAAAATTTTCTTCTAGTAGACATTTGGGGTCATAAAAGCATAAGGCAGTGCTGCAAATGTGAAAAGACTTCACTGAAGAAGTGGCACAAAGTCAATGCCTTCAGAAACTGCCCTCCAAGGGTAAGCTCTCTTTTACTCACCCTAAAGACAGTTCAATTTCAATAGCTAGAGATATCTCAGATCCTCCCAAGTTAATTACCATTTCTGAGACTACAAGATCTAACTAGTCATGAAATACCTACCATACCAACTGTTTCCTCATCCTCTATTTAATTTAATTGCAACTGAATTCTCATTGTACATAATGTTCAAAATACACAGTTCTCACTAGTATTACAAAATTTAACATACATCAAATAAGAAGACATCAATCACATTTTAATTTCATCTTCAGGTAAATTTAATAAACCATCTCCCTAAGATGACATTTTGTGGGGCTAAAAAGAGTCTGAATTAATCTACTTCCTGCAGAGTAAAACCACTTAAGTATGTACATGTCATGTCAGCATTTACAAAAAACTGTCAAATTGTCAGTTCCACTAATAACTTGACAAAACAATTTATATTTCTGGAATTTAATGGTATGATTTTTGGTCTCTCAGATCTTGAAATTACACTTATTTAGATTCAAAGTAGCAAGAAAAAACTCTCTAAACTTGCCTTCAGACTTATTTAACAAAAGCTTCCATCATGCTACAGTTTTCTAAACAATTACAATAATGGATATCCCTTCTTTCACAGTAATTCACATTGCAATTACCATTGCACAGTCAACAGTTGCTATTAATAACAATAAATAGTGATTTTTTCTTTCCTTCTGTGTGACAAATGCAAGATCATCATGAAAACGTGATAGGACACCCTTTATTGCCAAGCTCTGTATAACTGGAAGGTCACAGTTTGCAACAGAGAACATTTTAAGGCAGTAAAACATAAGAGAAGACTAAGCGTCCACGGCGGTGGTCTGTCGCTAGAAGGCAGTATCTGAGACTGCATCTACAGTAACTTGTTAAAACAGAGTTAATCTCCTGATCAGCCCCACTTACAGAATTTTGATTTACGTCACCACATAGCCTTGGAGCATGTGAATTAGATTCCATTAGCGTGAAACCAAGCCAGTCCAGCTGCTACTAGGCTTTCAGCTCATGGGACACCATTAAAGTTGATCCAAAATAAAACTCCGTGAAATACCTGAAAGATCTACATACCTTTTCAGCACCACTTACCTCTACAGATCCACTCTTCTTGCAGCATGCTGCTTTCTAGTGAACAGCTTCTCCAACATCTTTTCTTTTATATTTTACCACTGAAAGAGGGTGTACGCTGGGCAAGAAGCAGCACAAGAGTGCTATTAGAACAACTGAATTCCCCTCTTGTCATGGGTGTTTGTATGTGTCTATGTGTGTGTGAGATTCCTGAACTGGTTCAGTCCTGACTCAGAGCAGGATAAAAATATTTCAACATTTTTCATTAAGTGGAGAAAAATAACAGAATAAAGGTTTCCTCCTGCAAAATTCAAAGCAAAAGGTTTTATTTCAAAAGCAATAATAAAAAAGAGGTAAATAGCTGAAACATTTAATATCACATGAAAAACTTCTTGACCGTGTTATTAACACATAGGTGATGACAAGTTAGGACAAGATTGAGGCAAGGCAAAATGCATCAGACAAAAAAATTCAGAGCAAGATGCTGTGTCACAACAAATCAGTTACATTTCCCCAAGAAAAGATTTCAGCCACCTCACGTCACTCAAAAAACCCAAACAAAAAGTTTGTCTGACGTCTTTCAAATTACCTTTTCAAATTAATGTCTCACCAGCAGTGCGTTGTGTTGTGTGCAGTCATCCCACCAAGGAACAGAAACAAGAGTTTGTTACTTAGAGGGTCAATTGCAAAATAGCAGCAGGGACTTTTTTGGAAATATCACATAGACAGGTCATTTCTTTCTCACATGCTTAGGGAAAATGTGTGCCTTTGCCATCAGAAAGATGGGTTCATGAGTGATTCATAAGCTAAAAAGGTTTAGGTTTGTTATGGATGTTAGTCTGGATGAAAATGCTGGCATGATGTTGGCTGACAAGAACTCATTCTTGAGGCAGTGCTAGAGCAGCCCTCATCCCATGGGCGTTTGAAGGGCCGGTGGTGGCATGATTGGAAGGTTTTGTTCCATCTGCCAGGCAGTATGAGAAAATCAAATGGGGCAGGTCCTCAGCATTCAGACCTGCATCTCCATCCTGCCCCTCCATCAAGGCAAACCCCAACCTGCATTCAGATGAGTGATGTGAAGGAAACAGCAGATCAGCAGGAGTGCTCCCTGTCCTAGTAGGTTTTCTGATGCCTGTCTGCCACAGGCAGCGGACAGTCTTTCTTATGGATGGTCTTACTGTTAATGGAGGAAACATGCATTTGGTTGCCAGCACAAAAAAAGAGAAATCAAAAGTTAAGCTACTGGGACTTGGTGGAAAACTTGTACAGCATTCATTTTAGGGACATTTTTGCTGAAATACTGTATCTTGAAGGAGGCTGAGCTATGCCTCCTTTTAATTATTATTCTTAATGACAATAGAAAGAAAAAAAAAGGCTTTGTGGCTCAGAAGTTCATCTGCCCCTGCTGCTTGCTTTCCTACCTGAAATCAATCATGTTTGATTCCAATTATCCGCCTAGAAACTAATTGTGAAAATACCAGAGGAAAAGAATATTCTTTTCATTAAGACCTGATGCTGAAAATTAGAGTAACTTGGTTTCACTTCTGATATTATCATTTATCCTTGAGGTGACTTGTAGCTGATGAGGAAATTATTTTTTCTTCTTCCAAAAATTAAAAATTATTATTCCCATGCAGAACTTTCTTTAGCAATGTTTGACTTGCCAGCCAGAACCTCTCTGTGCTTTACTCCCTCCTTCAGGAGGTGATGAATATACATAATTGTGATGCTAAATGAAGTTCCACCACTATAAAAGCTGGTAATGGAGTAGAGAGTCAGACCCAGTATTTTAATTATTTACTAAAATGCTGCAAAGAGTCTAGAGATGTGACAGCAAATGGCAGATCTGGCTGAGAAATACATGAACTGCCAAGCCACAAAATTCCCATTTTTCTGCAAATGCACTCTGTGTAATAATTACCAAACATATTGAGCCCTCCCATACACAGGCAGAACTCTCTCTAATGGGAATGTTTTCAAAGTTCTCTGTGAGGCTAAAGTACATCTTTATGTCTGGGAGGATAATAGGACAAAGTTCTTTTCCATTGTAGATAAAGAAGATGTGTTTTAAACTTGCCCAAGGGAAATTTCCAGCTGGCCAATTACTGCTAGCGAAGATCTCCTCTATAAAATGGTATTCCTCTAGGGTCAGCTGGCTACTAAATGTGTTTTCTAAAGACTGAAAGTACGTAATTACTGAAAAGGACTTCTGGACCTTGCTGGCGGTTAGTGTTGCTAAAATAGATGTTTTTTGGGTAGCATATAAACAGAAACACATGGGCTGGCTCCCAAGATCTAATTATCAGAAGAGGTTCCAGTGCTTGTTGTCTTTCCACTTGGAAAAAAAATAATGAACAATATCAACAAAAAACCCCGACACCACCACCCCCAAGCCCCCCAAAAGAAAGCCTTAGATATATTTATGGGGCTACACCATCTGAGACTTGGCAACAGCCCCCAGTGCGTGGGTAGAAGAGGACAGAGGGAGAAAAGGGGCATATTTATAACCCCTCATGTTATAAGCAACCATATCAAAAGCATGTTTGTAAATATTCTCAACTACAGTTGAGTCTTGAATAACCTCAACCTCTTCAGAGTTACATTTCTCACTGATAAGGCCACACATTGTCAAAGGGGGATCTGAATAGTAAAGCTTCCCAGCTAGAGGGTATCTCATGAGGTCTTCCAAGGGAGTGTATGTGACCAGAATGCAACTAATTATTTGTATGAACACCTGCATTTTGGGGCTGTTCTAATATTTCTTTCTGAGCATTTTTGAGCAACGCAGGAAATTTTCATGCAGTTTAGTTCAAGGGCTCCCCTCAGGTAAACCAGAGCTGAATCTTCCCTTCTCTCTGGAAACTGAAGGGCAGCAAATTAAAGGACAGAGTCCCTTTTGCCTGTCATCCCAGGCTTTAAGGCTCCTGGGATTTGATTCCCTACAAAAATTGAAGAATTAGGCACTACAGTCATCTTGTGAACTAAAAAGGCAAAAGGTACCAAAAATTCATAACTCCACTAACAGCTCAACATTGACACAGCAGACTTCTTCCATATGCTGCTTCCTGTAGGCATGGAGAGGAGAGGGAGTAGCTAAAAGCATCCCTTTAACCCATCTAAACCTTTCATATTCACAGAACAAGCTGTGGGATCTCTCTTAACGTTCATGCCTGACTTCAGCACAAATTTTATGTGCATACAAAACTGTGGCTAGACCGACTGCTTGCGAGATGGATGTTGATGGTTAAATGATGCCTATGTATTCTGAACTCTCATATACCACATACAACTTCCCCATCCCTTCCAGCATCATAGGCAAAAACCAGGCTTCCAAGATATTTAAAATCAAACCTACACTTTGTAAAAAGTTCCACTCTCCTTCTTTCAAGTTAAATTAGACCAGAAGGTGCAGCAGCATAAAATCAGGAATCAGCATCTATGCTAAGATATGAAACAAAGATGGAACAACTTAAAAAGAAAAAGAAAATATCATGAAGAAATAGATTGTATGTCATGGCACTGCCTTCAAATAGAGGCCAACCAAGAGCCTGGTGATGTTTTTAAAAATGCACATCAGGAATAATTTCAGCATTTTGGTCACTGAACTTCCTGTAAATAGCAGACTACATCAGCTTGCTCATGCTGAGAATTTGTGATGGCAACACTGCTAAATACCATTTAACTTGTTGTTTTGTCAACATCTCCATGTTCCATTTTATTACTCAACCCCCCAAAATTGCTCCAAGCAAAAACGCAGTTTCTCCTTCATGTTGCAGAGGCTGTTTTACCCCTGTCTTTTTTTTCTGGGAGTCATTGTTGCTCTTTGTCAAGTATAAGTATGGGTACAAGGGAGGAAGAGGTCCTTCCATGGAGGTCAAAAGATGCAAGCATCCATTGGAAGAAAACTCTATTGATATTGTATGTTTGGGAGAAGAGAGGAATGATACAAAGTTTTTTAAAAGTTGGGGGGGTTCCCCCTAAAGCCCTAATTTTATTGTTTCCAATGGCAAGATTTCCAGCTGCATTCAAGACGCAGGAGCAAAGCCAAACAGCATACAGAATGTGGCTTTCTAAAGCCTGTATGGTCACTATCATCAAATGCTCTGGATATACTTTGCCCTTTCAAATCCCTTTTGGGTCTCCCAGAAAGGTTAAACTACTTTCAGGATGAAAAACCTTGATAAGTTTATGAAAGAAATTAAACGACATGGCTGCCTGTGATTCCAGGGGACAGCACTGAGTGACCTAAAAGTCTCTTCTGGTCCTAGTTTTATACCTTCCTTTGGAAATACCTTATTTTACAGACACTTAGTGGGATTCAGAAGAATTTGCCTTGAAGGTCAGGATACGCCCATCAGGCTCAGAGGGATATCAGAATAACAGGCCAGGATACATTATGGCTGGGAACTAGATATGTGTTTTGAGATCCTTCTTAGCCAGTTAAGGTGACTGCAAACACATAATACAACTCTAATGATCCTTAGTCATCTAGGCAGTGTGACAACAACACACAGGCTCAAATTATAACCAGGAATTGGAGTGTATAATGTATTTAAGATCACAGGGGAAGTAAAGATAGGTTTGCATGACCACAAGCCAGCTCCACATATAAACTGAGTTGTTTGGGCTCAAGGCAGCTTCAGAATAGAAGCCATGCAGGTTTCGGGGTGTAGTGCAGGGAAAAAAAAAAGGGGGGGTGGGAGTGGGGGGGGGAAGAAAGAAAAAATCCCAAAATTGTGCATTAGCTAATCCTCCTACCTGAGGGTATAATGTTAATTTCATCAAAACCTACTGTAAACACAGATATGAAGAGCAAAACTATCAATGCAGAGAGTGTCCAAAGCACTATATCCCACCTTGGCTTGTACACACAAGATCAGGTTCAGAGATGCTCCTCCCGTGTCTGTGGCAGCTGTATTCTGTTGGCCTTCTGATAGAGTTGTGATGGGGAGTAGATACAGTAAAAGAACAAAAGAAAGGAAAAATCTTCCACTCCAAGGTCTGTTTGAGCAGTTCCCCCTTCCAGTTGGGTGAAGCTGGGAGAAATTCATTTGCTAGACATTCATTTTTTCCACCTCATGACCATCCGGACAGAACTTAGCATTAATACGTGCTTCAGTAAATCCAACCTAGATCAATTTCCCATCTGAAGAAATAGCTAGATAATACAAAATAAGCCAAGGATGGAGAATCATCTCTTCTGACAAATTCAAGTGCTCCTGACCGACAGTTGAGCACCACTTTGGAATCATTGTCTACAGCTTGGACAAATCATAGCACCTATTGCTTCAGTGAAGGAAAAAGACCCAGAAATGTGCCCTCCTTTGGCTGCTACATTGTTCTTCAGTAGCTAAGAATTTGGCCCAAAACCTTTGTTTGATAGAAATTACTCCCTTGTCCTCTTCCAGCTCCTTTTTCTTTCTCTCTTTTTTTCTAAGATGAAGCTGCAATGGGTGTTATTTGTGAAATTACAGGTTCGCTGGGATGGGGAAGCCAACCCTAATAACTATCCTGCAAGTGCAGACATGCTGATCGAATCTGCCCCGTTAAAAAAAAAGAAGGAAGCTACTTGCACATGGGAGCAATTCCTGGGGCTTTAAATGGGTGAAGACACTTGGGGAAAATTGAGTTTAATTTGTCAAGGGAGTTATTTGTGACTTTCCTCTTGTCCATGCCAATTGGGCAGTACTTGCTAAATTAATTGCTGAACACAAAGTACTGCCATCAAAAATTCATTGATGCTATTGTTTCTTCTTTTTTTCCTTTTTCCTGGCACCTGCTGCTCCTCCTCCACCACTGGCCTTCTAAGTCTCAAGGCTTCTTTTACCACCTCTTTGGCACCAGTAGCTGGGGTACTGCTGCCAAAGCACACTGGATTTAAACAGGCATGCCAGCTGGATGTGCCAACAACAACTCAACCTCCTAATCACACCTTGCTTGCTACGGGGAGTTCAGGAATTCATTTGCAGACAGCATTATCTGGACAAAGATACACCCACCCCAGATCCTCTTGTTATGCAAAAGAGAGGTGGGCTGGTGAGTTATCAGGCTATACAACATGTCAAAGATTGTCTCAGGTATTTGAAACTCTACTTTTAGACCATCTCTACTTATTAGGCAGTACCATTCACCTGCTTCCCAGACTTGATGAAAGATCCTCATAAGCAGATAAAGGACAGAAGAAACTTTTGTCATAATGCATAGGAATTAGTCCCCTCTGTTCATCTTCCATATGAAAACAGCCATCTCCTTTTGAACTTGCCTTTGCCAAGCTACCTTATTCCCATCTTCCAAAGGAATTGTGGGAAGCCAGATCATGTCCAGGTTGTTTGAGCTCTGGAAAGCTATGTGGTCTTTGCACAAAGTCTAAAGTGTGAGTAGGGCTAGAAACTCTCATTTTGTACAACTAAAATTGGTCCCACAACCTTGGACTCCAGCTGACGATTTAAGACAAACTCAAAATTGCACAGGTTTGTGATAGTGTTGTTATGAGAGCTGGCTCCATTAAAGATGACACCCATATGAAGATGTAAGCAAGGACTACAATAAAAGTACGCAAAAACTTTGAGCTTTTTCTGTGGAAAGTGACAGAGAAGAGATATTAAGGGGTTGTATTAATAGAAGGGATGCAAAGGGAAGGGAGTAACTCCCCTTGTCGGGGGGGGTCAGAGAGTGAACTGAGATATTCCTTTGCTTGCTCAAACTCTTCTGTCTTATCTGCAACTTCTGTGCAGAGGAGGCTATTCTCCTACCATTTCCCCATTAAGAGCTTACCCTAGGAATTGGCAACACAGCTTTGATATCGCCACAATTGGGTTCCTGAGCTCTGCTACCTGGCTTCTAAATTACTGTGACAGAGTAGTGACAACTGACAATTCCCTGCCTTTTAAAATGCCTCAGCCTCAGTCAATGAAAGTCAAACAAATAGAAAATGTGTGAAGATCAGGTTTCTTGGGCTGATTATATATACACATGTGTGTGTGTGTAAGCTCCAGGCACTTCGTGTTTAATCAAGTGCAGTATTAAGTGAGTTAATGAAAAAGAAGTAGCTATCTTCTACTAATGTAATAGACCATTTGAGGAAAGAGAAGTATTGTGGTTACATGGAGGGGCTTAGAATGAGATCTTTGCTCAAAAACGGAGGCAAAAACAAGACAAAGCTAGCCTACCAACCCAAAGTCAGTGGAGATAAGTCAGAGGAGAATTAAGTTCCCATCTTCATACAGTTATTTTCCTTTCCAATGGAATGAAAACCCTTTATATTCCATCTTGATCCTGTTCCCATCAGAAATGGCAACACTCTATTTGCCAGGACTAGGACTGAATCCCAACCTTGTTCTTGGGCTCTGCACTGGCAGACCAGTCTGTGTCCCTTACTTTTATTTTATTTTATTTTATTTTATTTTATTTTATTTTATTTTATTTTAAGCTTGGAAGTTTCAGCACCACCTGGTGCATGTGGCCATAGCACAGCGGTACAAATGAAAATGGATACTTCATTTTCTGAGAGGAGAAGAAAATAACATTCACTTCTCCAAAGTGGAGACGCTCTACTAAAATGTTTCTGTAAAGCTCCATTTCTAAGTTAAGTTAATATTT